>NC_071355.1:225477526-225680026 GCF_943734655.1 Sabethes cyaneus
ACAGAATGATTAGATTGAGAGCACTATGCATACATACACATACAACAAGATGCAAACATGCACTTAGAAAACTCATTGCTATCTAGCGTAACGGGATAGATGATCAAAAGGTAATCTAGGTGTATCAAGTCCAAAAAAAAGTCGGTTTGGTTGCTAAGAATAGGTGGACCTATCTGGTGTTAATAAGCAGGAAAGAAAAAAAAGAAATGGCAAATGCAAACATTAGGGTGATACTAGCAATAATTACTTGAGCTTCTTGCTCTAGGAAAATAATTTGTTCCGAATTTCTGATCCGAAGCGGAAAATAAATCATACCCACAACCCCCCGCAAAGTTCGAACAAGTGAAAATCACTTCCTAACGATCGTACTTCCAATTGAATGGCGATGATCTTTTCAAATTTTGCTCATGAAACCATCCATTAGAAACAAATCTAAATCTGAAATCTTAAACGCACTAAAATTTACCCTCATTCCAGGTTTTACACTTGCATTTAATGATTCTCGATACATTTTTCCTTTATTTTTGTAAAAAAAGTGACCCCCCGTTCCAACAGGTCGAAGATTCTTCACGATGTTCATACTTATACTAATTTGATATCTGTGCTAGGAAAGTGCGCAGCAACAAGTGATAAGTTTCCTCACCCGTGCAAGATTTTTTAGGACCACGATAAACCTAGTCCAAATTGATGTCCTAAAAATGAACAGTTATGAAAGAGTGAGCGACCAACCCTATGTTTCACCCGATTGTATCCACATACTTACTTTACTTTTTCGACGATAATCCGTTTATCGAATCCATGTCGAATTCAGGAGCCGTCTCCACATTTCTCGGTCTTGGGCTGCCGCTTTCCAGTCGCCCCTAATACCCTCGTCAACAGCGCTCATCCAACGGGTACGAGGTCTGCCTCGAAGTCGTCGGCCTCTGTCGGGTACTTTGCTAGATATTGTTTTTGCTGGTTGCTCATCCGGCATCCTTGCTACGTGGCCAGCCCATTGTAGCCTGCCATGTTTTAATCGCTTCACAATATCCAATATTGTATATTAGGTATATATCCATCATTCATGCACCTGCGCCACACTCCTTCGTCTAATATGCCGCCAAGAATTGATCGCCGAATCTTACCCTCAAAAACGCTAAGAGCTCTCTTTCAACGTCCACGCTTCATGGCCGTAAAGTACCACCGGGAGAGTTAGCGTCTTATAGTACGCGAGTTTTGTACGTAGTTGCAGGCTTCGGGAACTCAACTGGCTACGTTATCCGTAGAAGACCCTGTTGGCAGCTGCTATCCGCCTTTTTACTTCACGGCTCACATCGTTGTCACGTGTCACTAACGTACTAAGGTAAACAAATTCGTCGACCACTTCAAAAGTATCTCCATCTATCACCAGCGCAGTTTCAATACCCGAATATACTTTGTTTTGGTAGAATTTAAGATAAGCCCTATCCTCGCAGCTTCCTCCTTAAGATGCGTGTACGCTTCTTCCACAGCTCTACGGTTAATACCGATGACATCGATGTCGTCCGCGAACCCTAGCAGCATATGAGATTTCGTGATAATGGTACCGCTTCTCTGCATGCCTGCCCTTCGAATAGCACCTTCCAATGCAATGTTGAACAGTAAATTCAATATTCCGTTACTTTGCTTCAAACTATCTAACGTCACAAACGAGTCCGATATCTCACCCGCTATCCTGACGCTTGGTTGACGCTATCAGTTTTGATGGAAAACCATTTTCAACCATAATCTACCACAGCTTATTTCGTTTAACTGAATCGTACGCCGTCTTAAAGTCTATAAACAAATGGTGAGTCTGCAAATTGAATTGCCGTAACTTATCGAGGATCTGTCACTGTCGAGGATCTGTGAATTGAGGAAAGTAATGCCCCGATAATTGCTCCGTTCGAGTCGATGAACCTATTTAAAAACAGTGTTTATTCATTATTTTCAGTAATCCTTTCGCGTTTTACGTCTTTTATGTTCTCTTTTTCCTTTCCTCGTTTCTAGTTTTCATCTTTTTCCCATGCAGATGCATTCTTGTTTTTCGTCTTCGTCTGTTCCGTTTTTCCATTTTTAGATGCCCCAATTCTTTTTCCTTTCTGTGAGATTTATTCGAATTTTGACTACCGTAAAGGCACCTATTTCGGCGCATGGTGCCCAAATCTGCGCACCCCGCATTTCAATCAAAACTTCCAAATTCCTGAAAATTTTTATCATATTTAACACATATTTAATCTGGAAAAATATGTGTAGAGTACGGAGGGGTAAAAGTGCGATTCCATGGTTTATCGGTGCAGATTCCGAGTAAATTTTCTACATTGGTATGGATGGGTACCTACTTTGACAGTCTGAATCTAACGTAAACTTTGATTGCTTACGAA
This sequence comes from Sabethes cyaneus, assembly GCF_943734655.1. NCBI lineage: Eukaryota > Metazoa > Arthropoda > Insecta > Diptera > Culicidae > Sabethes > Sabethes cyaneus. Next base: position 225,479,908 of record NC_071355.1, read on the forward strand.
GCATAGTGGCTGAGTTATGTGTAAATCTTATTTTATGGCGGTTTTGATATAATTTTTCGTTATTCGGCGTTATGTAAATACGATATCAACAGGAGGAAATTACTTGTTGGAAATTTGTAGCAGCGTTTTACATCACTCACATATCTGTTTTGAAAACACGGTGAAAATAATTTACAAAATATATTCCGCTTTTCCGTAATTTAATCTAACCCCGTCAAGCGCCTAGCGGGGTAAAAGTTCGATTCACGGACGGGGCAAAAGTGCGATTCATGGACGAGGCAAAAATATATAGCTAATTATATACAGCTTTAGGCACTGTATTACAGATACTAGAAACGAAAGATCTGCAGAAAACTGTGTGCTCTACAGATGTTGGCCGAAGAAAAACAATGTGTTTCCGCTGATGAAACAAAAAACAAACGTTTGGAAAAGTTTCGATCTAACGGAGGCTGCAATACACCAGGTGCAAATTGAGGTGCAAATTGAGGATATTCCTTACCGAAACATAACGCAGATTGAATATAATATGGTTTTGTTAGCTACTGCTGGGCTAATTTCGTAGATTCTAGCTTCGAACTTTTGCCCCGCGGTATTCGCACTTTTGCCCCGCTAGTGGGTAGTGTTTTGCAAAACACTATTATCGCAGATGATTTATAGTTGAGTGTGAAGACATTGAGTTACTGCATCACTATAAAATATATTATGTTGTTGTCCTTCTTTATATCTCACGAAAATTGATGACAACTTAAAACATCGTACTTATGCCCCGCCCTACTCTACATAGAGCAATTCATTTGAGAATGCTATGATATGCGGTGCGTAGAATTAGGAAACATGCGAAGAAATAGGGTCGTTTCCGGTACCTTTTTCCCTTTGCTAGCCGGTTTTCCTTATTCATCTCCCGTTTTTCATCATTTTCTTTCCTCAGTTTTACTTTAGTGAGTTAGTTTTTCTTGTTTTTCCTGTTTTTCTTTTCTTTTTTTCTGTCCCATTTTCCACTTCCATTTTATCACATCTTTTACCTTTTATATCCCGTTTGACATCCTTTTCTCATTTTTCACATTTCCGTTGTCAGTGCTCGGTTTACTCTCGCTATTCTTGATTTTCCTTTTAGTTTCGCTTGTTTTCTGTTCCGTTTTCCCCTTTCACATTCGATTTTGCCCCTTTTTCTTTTCAGCTTTTTCCACCTTTTCGTTTACGTTTTTTTCCTGTTTCATCTTCCCTAATCTTCTCTCTTTGTCTTGTTTTTGCTCCATTTTTATGCCCGTCGTTTCTTCTTTTTCTGTCCCATTTTTCGCCCTGTTCCGGGTTTTGTTTTTTACTACCATTTCTTGTTATTTTCAGGCTGTCTTATAAACTCTTTTTCATTTTTTGTTTTAATCCGTTTCGTTTTCCTTCTTATTATGTCTTGATTTTCGTCCTTTGTCTATAACGTTCTATTTTTTTGTTTAATCGATTTTAAATATTTTTACGCCAATAGATCGAAAAATGTACCCATTCAGATAAATAACGAAAACTGTTGATTTTTAAGTGCGCACTATTGAAAAATTGAAAATAATGAAACATTATCCAACTGGAAAAAGACACCATCATAATTTTAACGTGGTTTTAGAAAAAAGTGACAAAATCTCCTCGACAGGTCGAAGACCGACAATCTAAACCTATACCAATTTGATATCTGTGCTTGGGAAGTCAGCCAAAACAAGTGACAAAGTTAGCTCGTCTCAACGTATTAGGGAAGTGTGCCAGAAAAATGACAAAAGCTTCTTGTCGCAACAGATCGCAAATTCTTTACGGCGAGACGATTAAACCTAGACGAATTTAATGTCAGTGTTGGAACAGTACGCTACAGCTGTAGTGTTCGGTTATAATATAATTCTTTGTGGATGCGTATGTGAACCGTTTTTTTGGAAGTGTAGGTAAATGTGCTGTGCTGCAAAACTAGTTTTGTTTTGGGTAAAGGTAGCGCATAGTACCAAATTTCAGATTTCAAAAAAGTTTTTTTAGAATTATGATATTTTGTGATAATTGTATATATTTTTGTCATAATTGTATTCTAATGCAAAAACGAATGCTAGCACCGTATAAAAAAGTGACCGTTAATGCTCAACTGAATAGAGCCGATAGACGAAAAACGATATTTTTCTAATCCTCGAGAAAGATTTAATATAAATCGAAACGTCGGAAGTAGAAGAAAAACGTTCGTTTTCATCAGCAATTGGACTGCAAAGCCGAAAAATAGAATCCTGGAAAGATACTCAGTCGAAAGCTACAATAAGTATTATGAACAAAAACTTTTTAATTATTTTGACGTAGGACTACGTATTTCTTTACTATACTAAAGCAAAGTCGTGGGCTTAAACCGTCATTAAACATTATCCTTCTTTATCGACAGACTTCACAGCCGGCTGTTTAGAGTACAGGAAAATTACGGGGCCAGTGTAACGATCCTACTGACTCTATCAAGCAAGCACCGCCTAGCCGAGATTCGAACGAGATTCTTTACTATACTGGGTACCACTTTATGAAAACGAAAATTAAAGTGTAACGTTTGAATGTAATATTTCAAATGCTTGTAACTTCTAAACTAGTGAACGAAACATAACTATTAATATGTCGTTAGATAGATAAAACATACAGCAATTTTGTAGTAATATACTTATAATACCTTTTAAACGCTTGATAGAGAAAATGTATGTAAAGTTTCAAGTTCAAATTTAGTTAACACGGAACGCAAGCGGGCAGCACGGAAGGCTAGCGGGGGCGGACTGCAGTGATAGTTGCCAGTAAAAGCTTTTCGGTGCAGGATACAGTGAATCGATGCCGATAACCTGCATGCCTGTTGCCATCAAGGGTGTGAAAGTGTCAAAATTTGGCGTACTAAACGTCCATGCATGACAAAAATTCTGAAGTAGCCTATATATCAAAAATAACAGCAAGTAATAGTAAAATTATAGCTAATAGGCAGTGTTTAATTGCTTTTTGATTACGTAAGTAGGTATTAAAACCAATGACAGAGACAATGTACGATGGTTTTACACCCACACCACCCCTTTGGTTGCCATTCATGCCAAAAGGGAAAGAGATCCGACTGGCACATCATATATGCGATGAATGTGTTTTGACTTTGATGTTATTATAAGATTTGATTTTAGTCACGGTGCACTTATGTGAATGTATTCAAATTGATTACGATCGGTGAAATATCAAAACTCAGTTGATTACTTTTCGGCCTACTGTCTTTTATTCAGCCATCATCAGATAAAGGGAATAATCTTATCACTAACTAAAAACAAAACTTTTGACGTCCACTGTAGTTTCTTCTAAGACACTAAGTCCGTCCGTCTGCGTCGTTCTCTTTTCTCGGGTATTTTTCATTTCGACGTATCTGCAAATGAGAGATTCTCTTCGTGTCTCCTCTCTTCCGCTTTTTACGGCGCTACTAATGCATTGAAAAGAAAATTTTGCAAAACATTTGGCTAGCAAAATCACACATAGACTCTAAACCACACTCTCTCGGTTGGCGCCCGAGTGTTTTGACAAATCAACTACCACCACACAACACCCTACATATATTAGATAGTCTCATATGCAGTCTAACCATTTATACGTACACACATACGTTCCACCCGCCGACGGTATCTATTTTTTGCATGACTGCTCCTTGAGCTTCTACCACTGAGAAGATAGGCGATTATCGACTACATTGATGTGAGACTATCTAATCTAGGGTGTCGTGTGGTGATAGTTTAATTGACAAAACACTCGGGCTCCAACCGAGAGAGTGTGGGGTAGAGTCTCACTTACCAATTGAACTACGCAATATATGTTTGGCTTCATATCGAAGTTTCACAGTTTCATCCAGTCTACTATTCTTCTCACCAAACGCTCCTCCACTTCAAAAAAATGTTTTAGTTATATGTTCGTATATACACAGTCTGTTCAGTACGTATCGATTTGCTGTTTAGCCGGGTTGAGAACTAATCGTTTTATAAAATGCCATTAGTTGTGCATTAACCCGCTATTTGCTAACCAAGCAGCTTGAAAAAAAAGTAAACCTATGCATATTATCAAGCAGAAGTCAAAATTTTATCTATTTCACATATCAAGTGAAGTTCTAGATGTTTTTGTTTTGGCTCAGACTATGAACCGCAAACTTCTTATCACTGAATGACGACGGCTGGGAATGAAAATGGATTTCCAACAGACAGAAAACGACAAGCATGGAACGGGTTGATGCTTAGCGAAGATTTTGTTTTGCCAAACCAACTCGCTCGAGAAAGGGCTCCGAGATCCGGGGGTTTCGGTAAGATTTTACCCGGATCTATTTAGGTTGCTCGGTATCAGTCAATTTGTTTGAAAAACAAGAAAAAAAAAATTTAACCTGCCAAAAGTGTCCTCAAAATTCTCATTCCCATTGAGAGATACTGCGCAATCGATAAGCGGAAATCGAAAGTCACCAGCAGGACAGCAGAAACTGTCTTTGATCCGATAAAGTGGCACGGGACGAGATAAAGGGTTAAGTTTGTCACTGAGAACGCTGTGCAAACATCAGCGAGTCCTTCAAAGTTTCAGAAAAGGTTTTTATAGGGAGTCTTTTTGAAAAACAAACATAAGCTTTTTCTTCGAAGGTTTTCAATATATTCATATTTATCCGCTTCCTGTTCTCGTTTTAATCATGAAAAAGAATAATGCAAAACCCTAAAAGGCACGTCATAAATTCACAATGGCGTCATTTGAAAACGATACGGTTTCAAAGCTCATGCTTTCGGTCCAAATTCATGTGTCTTCCCAGCGCACATTAGCTTTACTAAATCATAAACCAGGCGACTGAGTTTTTCTCACATATTTTACAAATTCAAAAATAATTTCTGCACAACACGCATATTTGCCCTAATTTCTAAAACGGAACGGACAGTTCTTCGGTTGTTATTTTAAATTAGGGCTGCCGCCTTGTCACTGTTTGTTTATCATCAAATATAAGCTGCACGATGATGCCGGGCATCGATTTCGGGCTTGTGGTTGGGCGGTATGGACATGCCTACATGGGAATCGCATTTCGGATGACCGCTTTCGATAGGCAAACTGCTCGTAAGCAGTCAAAGCTGATACCTATCTGTTTTCCGACCGGAGATTTTGTTATTTCTATCAAACAGTAAACAATAAACTGATGCATTAGCATTTGCTAACCCCCCGGTAGAGGAATGCTATAATCCGCTTTCAATGGATGCCATTTCAGTGGGTTTCGTTGGTTATGATAACCTAATTCAAGTGGTGATTAGTGATAATCATCAGCCAATTATATTCGTACTTTTTGTTACATTACGGATTCACACATACATGAACGGGATTCGCTGTTAGTCGGTGGTTGACTTTCACTGAAATTTAAAACACTTAATGCTTTGAGGTTGCTATTAAATTATTGCGCACCATTGCAGCTCTTTGATAATATCGATGAACTTGCCATTTTGAAGGTGTAAGTCAATACTCAACTGTCTGGTATTTTGATGAATCATGATTGTAATGTCTCAAAGAGACTAACTAGGAAAAAATTTTTCAACTCAACTCCGATGCTTCTGTGTATTTTCACACGATAAAATTATTTAATTGAGCCTATATAATAGAGTGGCAGATGGGCAAGGATCAATCCTAGGAACGGCCTGCGAGCATGACGCGGAAATTGAAAAGGATCAAAAAAGGATGCCTCCGCCTTGGAGTGGGTTAAAAATATCGAACTTTTTCGAAGTGTTCTTCCATTCAGTCGTCAACCCAAGGCCGGCCGGATTCCCAACCAGGCTGGGTTGGGGGCTGGGTCGACACGAAGCAAGTTCAATACTCAATTGACCCAGCATGTGTGAACGGTTGAATGGATGCTAGGTGTAGAGGTTATGAAATTATATTTTCTTATTATAGGCGGACTGTGTATGGCTTCGCTTTCTGATTGGGAAAGAAATATTGGTAGCAAAAGGCGACCGTTTCCTTATTACTGGAAGCGAAATGTTGGGATTATTATTGCTTTATAATTTTTATTCGAAGTAATTTCTTTTTATAAATAGTAAATTAAGATTTTGTGGTAAAAAGAACAGTTTTTCTTTCGAAGAATTGTGCTAGTCAACTTTATTAAAAAATAGAACATTCCTATTACTCCCTACCATGAAAACGCATGGTTATCTATAAATAATCTGTTTCGAATATTAGTAAACTTTAGAATTATCGAGTTTTTCACTATTAGTTATATTATTAATGTATGAAAAATGTGTGAAATTTATGTGTTAGGTATACTCGTGAAACTAACCTGATGGAAATTTGTGTTCGTTTTAAGAAAATTAACTAACATGGAATAGGTCTTCTGTTTCCTTATGGAAATACTTACGCGAAGAATGTGAAAATGAAAATGAAAATTTGCACACGATATGAGATATGAACAGTTTATGGAGGGCAAAATCTGTGCTTCTTCACAACGCAACGTACGTTTTGATGGATGAAAATTCATTATTGACAAGAGCTCAAGAGGGAGGCCACTACGTCACTTAAAACTTTGGCATGCAAGCGACAGCGATCAGGATGCGATGCGGTGGAAGATTAATAGGATCACGTCAAAGTCTCTTAGTCCCAGACGTGCATATTTTTCAAGAAGACTCACAGAGCGCTCATCATTTTCTGAGAGCAACAAACGAGGAAGCTAGCTATACATTGCTTTTAAGGCTAAGTTATTCGGGTTTCTAGAACTTTCAACAATTCAGGAGACCTCATAGAGTGGTTTCTATACAGTGTCTTTCTGTCACAAATTAGGTGTAGGTAGACTAAAGTTTTACTCAGCTGCTTAAATATGATTTATAGTGCACGGCTTGCGTGTGTTTCAACAGCATGCAGCGGGAATGGTAATTGGTTTTTAACTATGTCATGTGATTATATTCCTCATGTTATGCTTGACTAGTTTAATTCCACCGGATTGAGTTCATTCCTTCATACAACAGAAGTTAATCGGAATCGTTAAAGTAACAGAAAATAACTTAATTCTCCACCTGTAATTATCCAGATTGAAATTACATTAATTTTCTCCGCATTAAGTTTTCCTCCTCAGGGTTTCCTACTCGCCGCAAACAGCTTTAATATGCACCCATAAAACATGGAATCCACTATCTGCCATCGTTTTCTCCCGCCCCCGTAGCTTCGATCCACTCGCAGTTCCACGCGAAGCAGTCGAACGAATTCGACGTGGTAACTTCATTTCCGGAATCCTTGCTCTGTCCCTCCTTCTCCTTCTGCTTCTCCTCCCCCAGCCATCCACATCAGAAACCAATTCACTCACCGAACCGGGCAGAGCAGCGACGACTGTTCGGTGCCGTGCCGCCTAACAACACCGGCAACGCACATATCTGCCCTTTTGTACTGGTGCTTCCGGGGACAGTCGGGGAGAAAAATTCGACTATTTTTGTCGCCTGACTGACGCCTACCTTCTTCGCCAAGACGACCGACTACTCCCGGGCTCGGGAAGAAGCTTTCTGCTTTTTTAAATCTGTAGGAATACCGGTTTCCGCCTACACGCCTGTCGCACGTTCCCCCCTCTTCGTGACGGAGCTTGGCAACTTTTCGAATTTCTCATGAACTATTTCCGGTACTGCAGTAGTGTAGCACCGGTAGGTAAAATATATCTTTGCAACAACCCAGTCGTATCCACAAGCAGGAAAGATTTCATGTTTCATTGTTCGTTAGGTTGTCCATTTTTATCGATGGTCAGATCAGTTTTGAATTATTGTTTTTTTAATACACTAGGATGACTTAATATTAAAACTGCTCGAAAAAAGACCAGCATGATTCAGCAGAGCTTCGAACGAAGCCACTCTACCGTTCAGAAACCAACACCAGTATTACAGAAAAATGAAACGAGATTTTCTTCGGCACCCAAACGGCACACAAGATACAGCAAATTGAGTTATGATTGGAGGGGATTGCAGCTTTTTTCCGGTCCCTTTTTGGTCACTTCCCACCGGTTGAGGTGCAAAATATCAAACTCAAATTACGACTTGATGACTTTACAAAATGACGTTGACCCAAATTATTTTTCCAGGTATCAGGATTCAGGAGCCACCAGCACTGAATATTCATCACACCGACCGGTTCAGAGTGGCAGAGTGGCTTTTCGGGGGAGTAGCTAATTACCAGAACTCAGCGCTAGCATTAATTTCGAACGTCAACCAGCCAGCAGTGATTTGAGTGCGTCGCTTCAGTCAAGAGTACGAAACGATGATGACGATGCAGCTTTTTGAAAGCCTTTTGTTTTAGGCCTTCCTCGCAATAGGTGGCATAAATTAGATGCCACCGACGAGTCGGAAAACCAGGACCAGGAAACCAGGATTGTCGCTTCAAAACGTTTATCAACGAACAAACGATCGAAGTAGAACAAATTGACATTATATTTGCGCGTCGAAGCAGCAAATGACAGACGATATAATTTGAAAAGTTACTTTCGCTAGGCGCATGCATTGCTGAACTGAGCGTACGGCAACAAATGTATCTTTCTGTCTTGTTATGTATCTAGATCTGGCAACGGTATTTCAGTTTCCGGTGAATATGACGTGCAATTGCTTCTCCCAAAGCGCTATATGATTGTTGAATTTTCCGCAAGCTAGGCAGGGATTGCTAGGCAGTAGATATTTCCAAGGAGTTGTGAATGGAATGCTTTTGCACGGAAGGCTACCAATTTGCCACATCGATATATTTGCTATAAGCCAGTGCGGGCTTCTCGCCAGGCAGGAGCAGCAAACGATGCTCGGTGGGTTCCGAAAGCAAAACTGAAATTTTCTTCCAGGGATTTAACCGCTAGCTCCACATCAGCTAATAAGTATAGTATTAATTGCAAACTTTGGAACCAGTGGCAAGCGTCGAGTATTCGCTACTATGAACAAATTAGGAAACGAAACGAAACGACGATATCAGTTCTGGTTCAATTTTGAATTTCCAAACAATTTAGTGCTTAATTTTAAGGAACTAACCTCCACGTGCCAAATTTGGTTCCATTTGCTCGATTAGTTCTCGAGTTATGTAGAAACTTGTGTTTTATTTGTATGAGCCCCCCCCCCCTTCCCAGAAAGGAAGGAGGTCTTACATCACCATAGAAAATAAATCTGCTTGTAAAAACCCCCAAATGCTAAATTTGGTAACATTTGCTTGAGTAGTTCTCGAATTATGCAGAAATTTCTGTTTCATTTGTATGGAAGACCCCCCTCTCCCCTCTTAGAGTACAGTGGACCAAAAGGGTGAAAACTGGAACTTTTTTCCTAGCGTCTTTTGCTATCATTTTAGCAATATAGTGTCTTCGGAACTTTTGTTCGTTGGAATTTCTCCCATAATCTGAAACTGTCAAAAGTTACTCACGGGTATGATAAGAATTAAAACAAATTTTTTTTGTATTGGAAAACATGTTTCTTCGGTAAAGTTGTAGAAAAGATAAAGTCAAGCAAATTTGCTAAAGAAATTATATTTCTATCTCTTCCGGGTGTAGAGATACAGAACTTTTTCTTTGGAAGTTACTTTATAATTAGTTTTTCGTGCATAGCTTTTGTTGGTTGCATTTTTCAAGACATTTTGTTCTAAACAATTATTTCAGCACTCAAAACACACGTTTCTGCAAAAGGCCGCAAATCTCTAGGACCTTTCTTTACAAAGTTATCATTTATTTAAGTTTTAGTTTTTCTTAACTTCATGAACCTATTGGATAAAATGGGGCTAGTGTATATATTAAAACAGTGCTTCACCTTGAGGCTTGGCTCAGGTGCTACAAACTTGCATTGGTTTCGCTACTCTTACGAGAGAGAGTACAGCAAGCATATGTTTTATGTGTTTTGCATTCGCCATAAGCTTCGCCATAAGTTGCGTGTAGCACACTGTTAAACCATTTTATGAAACACAAAAAACAAACAAATTTATATCTTCTATAAACTTCTAGAACATTGTAAGCTTTGAAAATGAAAGGAAAACAATACGTTCACAGAAAGCAAGATAAAGATTAAAGTAAATAAAAAAATTATTGAAATATACAGTCAGTCCACACACAATAATGGATCATTTTAGCCTTTTCTGCCAATTAATGCGTGAATATTATACTAATTGATTGATAAAAATGTTACTTATAAGTAGTACTATCAATTTGATCAATCATTATATTTAAACGGAAACTAGCAGCTAAAGCTAAAATGACCCACAATTGTGTGTGACCCATGATTGTGGACTGATTGTATGCTTCCGGTACTCTAATAAGAGTGAGCGGGGACAAGGATCACCTATTCAAGTTTATAGTACTTGAGGTAGCTTTAAGGTGAAGCACTGTCTGCATGTCTCTACTTGCCCTATTCCATTCTATTGGCTCTTGAAGTTAAGAGAAAATAAACTTTAAATAAGTGATAACTTTGTAAGGAAAGATCCCAGAGATTTGTAGTTTTCTGCAAAAACATGTGTTTTAAGCACTTCGATAATTACCTACAGCAATGTGTTCTTGTAAGATGCAACCAACAAAAGTTAAATATGAAAAATAATTTTCGAAGAATTTTCCAATAAAATACTCTGTAGTATAGCATCGGATAAAGATACAAATGTTTTTTTTAGCAAATTTGCTTGGTATTACATTTCCTACTACTTTACTGAAGACACCATGTCTCTAACGACTAAAACAAAAGAGTTATTTTCCTATTTTTATCATAGTAAGCCATGATTAACTTTCGACACAGACAGACAGACAGACAGACAGACAGACAGACAGACAGACAGACAGACAGACAGACAGACAGACAGACAGACAGACAGACAGACAGACAGACAGACAGACAGACAGACAGACAGACAGACAGACAGACAGAGAGACAGACAGAGAGACAGACAGACAGACAGACAGACAGACAGACAGACAGACAGACAGACAGACAGACAGACAGACAGACAGACAGACAGACAGACAGACAGACAGACAGACAGACAGACAGACAGACAGACAGACAGACAGACAGACAGACAGACAGACAGACAGACAGACAGACAGACAGACAGACAGACAGACAGACAGAGAGACAGACAGAGAGACAGACAGACAGACAGACAGACAGACAGACAGACAGACAGACAGACAGACAGACAGACAGACAGACAGACAGACAGACAGACAGACAGACAGACAGACAGACAGACAGACAGACAGACAGACAGACAGACAGACAGACAGACAGACAGACAGACAGACAGACAGACAGACAGACAGACAGACAGACAGACAGACAGACAGACAGACAGACAGACAGACAGACAGACAGACAGACAGACAGACAGACAGACAGACAGACAGACAGACAGACAGACAGACAGACAGACAGACAGACAGACAGACAGACAGACAGACAGACAGACAGACAGACAGACAGACAGACAGACAGACAGACAGACAGACAGACAGACAGACAGACAGACAGACAGACAGACAGACAGACAGACAGACAGACAGACAGACAGACAGACAGACAGACAGACAGACAGACAGACAGACAGACAGACAGACAGACAGACAGACAGACAGACAGACAGACAGACAGACAGACAGACAGACAGACAGACAGACAGACAGACAGACAGACAGACAGACAGACAGACAGACAGACAGACAGACAGACAGACAGACAGACAGACAGACAGACAGACAGACAGACAGACAGACAGACAGACAGACAGACAGACAGACAGACAGACAGACAGACAGACAGACAGACAGACAGACAGACAGACAGACAGACAGACAGACAGACAGACAGACAGACAGACAGACAGACAGACAGACAGACAGACAGACAGACAGACAGACAGACAGACAGACAGACAGACAGACAGACATAAGAAATTTTGTCACTCTATCTGGTGTACTTCCCATGCAAGGCCATCAAATTGGTCTAGGTTCGTTCGCATTTTGCGATTTTTTTGGATGACACTCTATTTCAAACCACGTCAAAAACAAAGCGAGACTGAGAGGAAAACAGTAGGAACCCTCATGAAAACGAAGAAAACCAGAAAGAAAATGAGGATAAACTAGACAGAAAAAGAGAAAAGTCATGACAAACAAGGAGCGAAAAGAATAGAAAAGGAAGACCAGAAATCTAGAAAATACGGGAGCAGAAAATAAAAGCAGTAAAGGGGAAAACAGGATAGAGATGAAAAAAATGAGAAGAAAAATCTGAAAACAGAACACAGAAGAAATAATATGAAAAAGAAAAACAGAACGCGACACACAAGGAGGACAAGCCGTATATAATAAGAGAAAGAACGGAAAAGACGGACGAAAAAGTAACGAATGACAAAGGAATGAAAAACGGGAAAAAATGCAAACCGGGATTGAAACAACGAAAAAATAGTCAAAAACGTTAGAAAATTTCAAAGAACGAGATAGGAAAAGTTAGAATACAGGCCTAAAAACGAGCAAAACGGAAGAAAAAAGACGGAAAGCAAAACAGAGGAAATTTAGGGCTCACAAGCGAAAAACGGGACAGGAAAAGAAGAGAAAATGAACAGAGAAAAAGAAACTAGCGGACCGGAACAAGTGAAAAGCATGGGTAAAAATAGAACTAAAAAATGGAAGAGAAAAGGGAAAAACGAGAGAGAACGAATGAGAAAACGAGAAAAGAAAAGGAATACGAGACAGAAAACAAGGGAAGCTAAAAAGTAAAAGAAGAATAATGTGCGAGCAATCGAAAATCGATGGAGGATACTAGAAAAAATTGGAAAAGAGGTTAAACAGGCACAGGACAAACAGGGAGAAATATGGGACAAAACATAGGAAAATAGAACGGAAAAGGAAAAACATGAAAAAACGGACTAAAAAACGATAAATAACAAAGGTAAACTGAGGAACAAGAAATAATAATGGAAAACCGGAGAGGAAATGAACAAAATGGAGCTGGAGACAGAATAAAAGGAAAGAAAAGATGGAAGAACGGAGCATCAAGAAAAGAAACGGTTCAGATTAAAACGAAAAACGAAAGGAAAGGAGATAAAAAGAGTTTGGAAAACTGAAAACAAAAATAGCGAGAAAAAGAGATGACCCTGAAAGTAGGAAAGAAAATAACAAAAAATGAAACGAGTGTCATGTCTTTTAAGTCATGTTTGTATATTGTTACTTTTCACTCGTTTCATTTTTTGTTATTTTCTTTCCTACTTTCAGGGTCATCTCTTTTTCTCGCTATTTTTGTTTTCAGTTTTCCAAACTCTTTTTATCTCCTTTCCTTTCGTTTTTCGTTTTAATCTGAACCGTTTCTTTTCGTGATGCTCCGTTCTTCCATCTTTTCTTTCCTTTTATTCTGTCTCCAGCTTAAAAGGACATGACTTAAAAGTTTAAGAAAATGGAACAGGAAAGGAAGGAAAAACGAACAATGAAGCAAGAAACACGGTATAGAAAAAAAAGAAAATGAGAGAAAAAGAGCGAAAAAAGAAAAAAACAGATGGAATGTGAGAGCAAAAATACGCTACAGGAAGCAAGAATACGGTACAGGAAAGGAGGAAAAATTGAATAAAAAGTTGTAAACGGGACTGGAAAAGAGAAAAAGCGGAACAGAAAAAAGGTAAAATGTGTGAGAGAATAAGACGAAAAGTGTCAATTTTGATTTCAAGTAAGACTTTGTTGCTCGGTTTGACGTAAAATTCCAAGTTTAAATTAGTCCAAATTCAAGTCTAATTTAATGTCCAATGTCACGTTCAATTTCACGTTCAGTTACCCGTCAAAGTCAAATGTAATTCCAATTTCAGGTTTCAATTCAAGTCAATCTTAAGCACCAATTTCAAGTACAATTTGAATTCTAATTTTAAGTTTAATTTCAAATGTAATTCCAAGTTTAACCTCAAATCCAATTTAAATCAAATTTAAATCCAATTTCAAGTGCAATTTCAATTTTAGGTGTAATTTCGATCTGAATTCCATATCGAATTTTAAATCAAACTTGAACTTAAATTTCAACTCTAATTTCAAAGAAAACTCCAAGTCGTATTTGAAATAATAACTCCGAATTCTGTTCGAGGGCCAATTTCATGCTTAATTCCAAGTAAAACCTCCAGTTAACATTACTTAAAATTTAAGTTTAATGTCAAATCCAATCTTAAGTTCAATTTCCAGTTTAATTTGAAGTAAAACTTTAAGCCCAAATTAATGCAAATTCAAATCTGTTTAAATGCCCTATATCAAGTCCGATTTCAATTCCAATTTCAACTTTAATTTCGGTCCTATTTCAACTTTAATATTAATTCCAGTGGCACCCGAAAGTCTGGAGTTTTCAACCTATTCGATTGGTATTTTTGTGATAAGTTCACTCAAGTCTTTTTTTACAGGGTTTATTTTTTTTCGATTATTCAAGAATGGTGCAGCTTAGGAAACATTTCGAAACTACGTGACGAATGTTGGGCTTCTGCCAAATGTATTGAGAAATAAATCGGTGGTCCCTAAGTGGCCCCGTTCTTATTAATCAAAAAAACAAACCGTGTACTTGAGTGTAACATATAGATGTCCCACCTTTCCTTTATGTCCGGGCACGCTGGTAGTTCTAAACATCTCACGTTCTTCTTTGAATAAAATAAGTGGAATATGTAGAGCAGTGCTTCGATTTGACGGAATGTCAGCTTCCTCGTCTAATTTTTGAGGTTACGCAGATTAAAAAGAATACTTACAAAATGGAACAAATTAAGGAATCCCTATAAGATTCGTTTCCTTACAAACGATTATGCACAACCACGCTAACCGCCTACTGAGAACCGTATCCTTCGCTAACCCGAATCTTACGATCGACTCAATTTTACTCAATCAATTTAGCACACAATTGATTCTGCTTCCGAATTCCATGCTTCCAAATGCCGGCTGCGAGAGTGTTCAATCAATTTAAATGAGGCATGAATTTTTCAATCCCCTCGTTTGATTTTCCTCCCGAGAGGACGCAATCATTGCCCAATTGGGCTCATACCGGGAGTTCTTGCCTGCTCTTGGTTGCGCTTTGCGTGATTTCCGCCGATTTTATTTTTATTATTCCTTTTTTTTTGTCGGTTACACTTTCAGGCACATTTTAGTCATAACCAACCCGAAAGCAATCATCGTTAAGGAGCGAAGGGCACAGCCAGCAGCGCACAGACAGCGTGCTTTAGTTTGTGTCGCTGAGTTCTAACTTTTTGCTTGCCTCGTGTTTAGCCAACTTCTGTCAGTTATTAACATTTAGAGCGAATCGTCGCGGAGTCAAACCGCCCAGCCGTGAAGCGAAATCCACCTATAGAGATGGTAAAATGAGGAAACTTTTTCCCTCTGAAGCCTTATTTTTGACAATAAGGCGAAAGGCTCATCTATTTGCAATCGCTGTTAGGTCGTACTCATTTATTCAAGCACTTTGTGCACGTTCCACCGGTCTATGGTACTACTCGTTGGGTTAGCGAAACTTTCGCAATAATCATACTTTCCCCCTAATTCTTTCGGGATCGGGAGACGGAAAAAACCGAGAATTTCATGTGTTTTTGTTTGTTTGTTTTTCTGCTTTTAAAGCCACCAGGAAGTTCCTCCAGATGACGATACTTGAAACTTTAAAGTTCTAAACACATTTCCCAGCGTAACAGTGAACTTTAAAGTTCAGCTGTGGATGATAAATATTTAAAAGTTAGTCCTGTTTGCTGGCTCGACAGAAAATTCCGAACAAATTCCCAACCCGAAAACCAAAAAGCAAACATGACAAACATGGTTCTCATTTGTCGTTCTGAAGTTTATCTCTCGCATTATTTTTTTTCCAGCGTACTTTCTTCGCCAACGGCATCCAAATATTTGGAATTCAATTACTGAAAATTACCCACAGTTGTGACTGTACGTGAGAACAAGATGCCAGACAGACGAACGGAGGAAGGAAAAAGTTTAATATGCATTGAAATGGCAGCTCATGATTCTGGGACCACCCAGAGTCGGCCGGCGTCGTAAAAATAACTTCCCACTGTGGACCGGAGCTGCTCGGATTTGGCTTTGGCTGAAAACGAAATCGATTGACGTATCTAGTGGATTTTTGAGATACTTTCGGAACAAGTACTAATGGCAGCTTGATTTTTGAAATGGAAATGAAACTTTAATGATTTGAAAATCTATTAAAGTTGTGTGGCTAAGATTACCAGATTGGTTGTCCCCATTTCTGGTATTTGGTAATTGTAGTTTGGCAAAACTAACAAAGAGCAACTTATACTTACTTTTCTAACCTCAAATGTGTCGTTAAATTGAAATGATCAGAAATACTTTTAAATAGATGTGCTTTTCTAAAATCGTTTATATGTGAAACTTTCTTTCACTCACGTACATGCTTGTGTCATCAGCTCATGTGTACACAATTCAAGACAACATTCTACGAAACTCGTTAAGTTTAATGTTATGAATTTTTAATGCTGCCATGAACAGTACAACGTTGCAACTAAAAAGCTCCCCAACGAAGCCTTTGTCAATTGGTTCGGCTATGCCCAGAAGAGCAGCTGCAAGTGGAAAGTTTCCAGATTTAACAGCACGTATTATATTGGCTACCCGGAGAAATCGGATACGTAAGGTGAATCGTCCACCTGCGACAACTGGATGGAGCAGCCCTAAAAGTAGGCTTTTATAGCCGATACATAAAACACAATAGCAAAGTACCTGAAATGAATTACGATGATTTATATTACCAGTGAAAATGCACATTCCCAAAATAATCAATACGTGCTGTACGTCACATAAGGAGTGAAAACAGTACTAAGAAGTTTCACCCAACCGACACATTTCTCCCTTCAGCGGCACTAATGGTGAAGGTTCCAGCCAGATATCCATCAGTGCCAACAACTTACCCTTTAAATGGTTTGTTTGCTCGTCTGTCAGTTACACCGAAAATATTGCATTATTGCTAATGTTTATCATTCTGCCCCGTACCGTATGGCATCCTTGCCGAAACAATGTACCACGGATATATGGTCTTCTGAAAGCCATCGAACTATCTTCGTTAAACGAACAGCCGCAATCTGTCTAGTGCCAGCGCAGGTCAGCAACTGGCAGATATTATATTCTCATCATCATCGTAATAACACACTTGAACGATGCTGTTAGACTTGATGGTTCGGGCAAACAGAGTGCCACGGCAAAGTAAACAACATCTGCACTTACACCACGTTCACTTCTTCCACGAATATGGTGAGCTGACACGGATGAAAGTATATGCTATCGAGGGCGAGATAATAAAGCACCCGACCGACGGCCGTCCCAGGACCCAGCGTCACACATACGCAGCAGCGTTCAAAGTTTCGCTAAAAATAGCTTCCCGAAAGCCATGTGCGCTGCTGGTCATGCGTCAAGAAGGCACGATTAAGCTACCGCCGCGCCGAGAGAGGAAGCAAATATCCGTAGGGGCTAATTTGCACCCACTTGTGGTTGCAAAATGACAGTAGCAGCCACTTACCATGAAAATACAAACCTCTGAGTGCAAGCCGCAAGCGTTTGGAGCAAAGAAAATTCCAACGGAACATTTCGCCTTGGAAAGCCAATAGACTCCTTACGGGATTCCGCTCTGGTTTCATTCAAGCACACCAGCAATTGCTTCAACCTAGCCTCAAGTGATAATTTTGAGATTTTCAATGCTCGAGTGTGACGCATTCGAAAACGATAACACACAGGCACAGGCTAGGATGAAAACCTGCCCTTGGCTATCGACATGTTCAGAATTCGGGTGGTATTAAATATTAGAAAATTTTCTAACACGGCAGGAAGATTGTTGAAAATGATATTGTGACAGTGCCAGTGGCAGAAATAATATTGGAAAGCTAAAGTTAAAATGAATAACAAGGTTGTAAAACCTTTGGTCACTGGTTATTAAACGTTGCAGTGAAATTGATTGGTGTAATGTTCGAAATTCTATATATAAGAAACTTGTCTACAATCAAAACCAGGCCCCACATAAAGCGCCATATTTTCATGATAAGAATCGCCCACGTTAAGCAAAGACTCAAACCAATTACCTATACCAGATTGCATTCAAGACAAGCAAACGTATCGTAGTTGCATCTCATTGAGTTACATAGCGCACCAGCGATTCATTCTCATTTAGACGCGAGACAACACACGCGGGTTACAGCTAGTAAAAAAAATAAACATTCTGAAAAGTAGCTTAATTATTCTTTTCAATCGCCATCCTCAGTAACTGCCATCATATTTTGATTATTGATTGTCACTTACAATGGAATAAACTCTACACACCCACATTTTGTCTTTAAGGTTACACAACAGTTCACGTATCGCGAGGCCATCATATTTGAAACATAATACGGACAAAATTAAGACTGATTCGGTTTAACATAAGGACAAACTTGGGACAAAGTTAGGACAAAACTTAGGACAAAAATGAGGACAAAATCCAAACAAAATTAGGAGAATATTTTAACTAATTGATTCAAAATGGGATACAATATGATAAAATGTATACTAAACTGGGACTCAATGCTCTAAAATTAAAATAAAATGTGTTCAAAACTGTAGGAACGCCATAGTCAGAAGAAAATAACTTTAAAATTAGGACTCAGCAGGACAACAGAGAACAAAACCAGATTTAAATTAGAATACAAAACAAAATTAGTGCAAAATATACCGAGAATCAGGAAAATCGGGTCAAAATCAGGTCAGAGCTAGTTCAAAATTTAGACAAAACAGGATAACATTGGGATTGAATTAGAGGAAAATTTTGTTTGTTGTTTTCAACAAACCAGTTTTTAAAACAAAATTGCGGAAAAAGAAAATTGAGAAAAATTTGAACAAATTTGGGACAAAATTAGTACAGGTTCAGATTTAAATTAGAACAGTTTTAACAAAGTTACAACAAAATGTGGGGAAAATTAACAAAATCGGAATAAAACTAAAAGGCAGTTTTGTAAAAATTGTAGTGCACAAAATTAGAATAAAATTTCCACAAAATCCAAAATCAAGAGATTATCAGATTGGGACAAAACTAGAGCAGAATAGTAAATTTAAGAAAAAATTGGAAAAAAGCAAAACATTAGGACAAAATATGATGAAATAAGGGCAAATAGAGACGAAATCGGGGCAAAATTTACACATAATTGGAACTAAATTTGGTGAAAATAGTTAGGACAAAATTAAGATGAAACATTACATAGTCTGCTTACGTATATTGAACTTTCGTGGTGTGCAGTTGCTTTTGTGCAAATCCAATTTGTTGTAAAGTTGACCCAATTTAGAACTGAATCTGTCATAATTTCATTTGTATATTGTCCCGAGATTTGTTTCAATATTTTCTGAATTTGTTTTTTATATTCTTCCGCAATCTGGGGTGACATTGCGATTCTCGTTTCGAGTGATTTTGGTTCGTTTCGCCCATTCGTTTAACGTGGTCGAAACGAACCAAAATCACTCGAAACGAGAATCGCAATGTCACCCCTGGTTCTAATTTTCTTCTGATCCAATCCGAATGTCGTCCTATTTTGTCTAAATTTTGTACCAACTTTCTTCTAATTTTGACCTGATTTTGCCCTAATTCTTTTCTGAAAATTTAAAATATTTTGCCCTAATTTTAGTTTATTTTAGTTTTGTTATATTTTGTTCGAATGTTCTTCTAGTTTTGACGCTGTTTTCTGGGAGCACGGTTGCCGGCTGTTTGTTTTCACTCAACCGCTCTGTTTCTCTAGAAATTTGCAGTATTCAAACAAAGCAGTTATTGATGTGGTTTGCGCGAGTGTGGTGTTTAGTGTTGCTGCCTTCCTGTAGTGTGCTGATCATGTCGATTGGCAAGAGCAGGGAATCAAAATATCATTGTTCATACGCAGAAATAACCGACAAAAACGAAGAGCCGATTAGCCAGTTATTCTCTGTCTATAAAACAAACATACGTACCAACCAGAATGTATCACGATAACAAAATAATAGGACAAATGAATGTCCCTTCATACCAGCAAGCAGGACAACTTTCGATGAGAATAAATTTTGATACACACTCGCTCTCACAAGGTCAAAGACTAAAAACACTAGTTTGGTCAATATAACAGGAACGGAGCCTTTCTTCGAAACCCCGCGCTGAGAATCGCGTCTAACACACTAGCAGTCGAA
Organism: Sabethes cyaneus; assembly: GCF_943734655.1. Classification (NCBI taxonomy): domain Eukaryota; kingdom Metazoa; phylum Arthropoda; class Insecta; order Diptera; family Culicidae; genus Sabethes; species Sabethes cyaneus. The sequence goes on from NC_071355.1 coordinate 225,500,015, forward strand.
CAGCGATATGCGCAGCACCTTGCAAGTCGTAAGGACCTGCATAGTGTCGTCATCCTGACAGTAAAAACAAGTTAGATTAAAAACTTCTCGGTCGGTGGTTTCTACAGTCGACGGAGGAAGAGGCATAATTTGTGTCTAAAAATAACCCTATCAGATACGTCGCTACCTTAATAAGGGAGTTTTGCAGTCTCCTTTTGTCCAGCGCCTCTGCGGTTCAAAGGTACATGGGTACCAGTGAGCCACAGGCTTTGGCTGGTGTTATGGGTTCAAATCCGACTATAATCTTAGATTATAGTTTGGTTCGACCCACGCACCTTCCAGCATTGGACAAAAGAAAAGGTAGGAGTCACAACGATTACTTGTTAAGCGTAGCTACCAATTAGACCCCCCCCCAAACCCTCATTTTCCCACTCTTTCCCCTATTCAAAACCGAATCTGTCCTAATTTCAATTAATTTCCTAATTTTGTTCCATAAATTTTGTTCGAATTTCTTAGTTTTGTTCAAATTTCGTAATTTTGTTATATTTTTTACTATTTGGTCGCCATCATATTCAAATTTCGTCCAAAATCTGTGCCAATTTTTTTATATTTATTTCCGTTAATTCCCGTTAAATTTGTTCAATTCTGGTTTTGATTTGTCCCAAATTAGTCAAAATGTTATTCCATTTTGTCCAAAGTTTGCCCTAATTTGGAGAGAATAGCCAAATTTTATCCGTTTTTGACGTAGGACTACGTCTTTGTTTACTGTACTGGGACTGGGTAGCACTTTGTGAAAACGAAAATAGAAGTGTAACGTTTGAATGGAAGATTTCAAATGCTGATAACTACTAAACTACTGTGCGAAACTGAACAATTTATATGTCGTTGTATCGATAAAATGACCAGCAATTTTATAGGGGGGTAAAAGAGCAATTTTAAGGAGGGCGTCAGAGGAGGAGGGCTCCTATACAAATGAAGCCCAAATTTCTTCAAAACTCGAGAACTAATCAAGCAAATGGAACCAAATTTGGCATGTGGAGGTTTCAGAAGGCAGGATTTTTTTTCTACAGTTTACTGAGACCTTTTCTCCTTCTAAGAGGGGGGGCTCCCATACAAATAAAATACAAATTTCCTCCAAACTCTAGAGCTAATCAAGCAAATGAAACCAAATTTGGAATGTAGGGGTTTCAGAAGGCAAGAATTTTTTCTATGGTAAATTGAGACCCCTCCCCCCTTTAGGAGGGGGGGGGGGCTCTCATACAAATAATATACAAATTTCCTCATAACTCGAGAACTAATCAAGCAAAAGGAACAAAAATTGGCAAGTGGGGGTTATAGAAGGCAAGAATTTTTTCTATGGTTTAATGAGACCCAGCCGTCTTTTAACAGGGGGGGGGGGATTTTTCTATGGTGGATTAGAGCCTTTGCTTTCTTTAAGAAAGGGAGATCCCATCCAAATGAAACACAAATTTCTTCATAACTCGAGAACTAATCAAGTAAATGGCATCAAATTTGGCATGTGGGGGCTTTTGGAGGTATGAATTTATTTTGAATTTATTTATTTTATGAAGGATTGAGACCCCTCAACCCTGTGGTAGGAGGATAAGGACTCTCATACAAATTAAACAGAAATTGGTCATCCATTACCATTTCAACCTTTATGATGCACACAAGTGATTTTTAAAGGAAATTTCTATGTCTCAAAGGTTGCAGGCGTTGTACTTATGAACCCCCGTCCACGTATTTTCAAAACCACCATTGCATTAAATGAAGAATTGAATCTGAATATTTCGCTTTTCTCCTTTAAATATTCACTTAAACAATGGCACTCATAGATTCCTATAAACATACATATGCCAGAAATGCAGTTTACATTAGTCTGATATAATCCTACGTCACTCTTTCGTACAACCCTTAGGGCTGTATACCTTGTAGTTTATATTCCGATTTTTCAAAATCCCGAATTAAATGTCGACTTTCTCTCAAATTTATACTATATTTCAACATATTTATTTTATTCTATACAAATATTTATCTAATTTTGGCATCAATTTTGTACCAATCTTGTTTTCTGCTGATTTTATCAATTCTTTTTTTTTTGTGCAAGTCTCATTTTATTTTAATTTTTTTCAAAGAAGAAGAATGTTGTCCCGCTTCAGTCAATTTTTTTTCGTATTTTAATCTTAAATTAAAATCTTTTTCAATTTTATCCAAAATTGTGTTACGAATTTGTTCAAATTTTCCCTTGATTTTATTTTTTTTATCGTAAACGTTTCCTATTTTCCCTCTGTTTTTTCTAAGTTTATCTAAAATTCGTGAAACTTTTCACTTATTTTGTCAATGTTTGCGTCAAATTCGTTTATTTTTTAGTTTAGATTCTTTATTTCAGACGATGTCAGCCTGCGCTAATTTGCCTCTTAATTGTTGATCAAATTTAAAAATTAGAATTTGTTCAAATTGTTTTACAAGCATATACACTGATAATAAGCTATGGTTCATGACAGTGACGTTAAAAACTCAAAATCTCAAAACTCATCAAAAATCAAAATCAATTGTGAATCATGTCAACTTGATCCTATGCAGAAAAAACTCACGCGGAAGTTTTTCTATTTTCACAGCAAGAAGCACAAAACTCACACATATTTCTTCCCGCTTGATCACATTCTGCTCTGCTTCAACTGCTACCCGGAGCTATACACATATGCATACAAATTCGTTGTTGAACAGCATAGGCATTCTCTCGTGCTTAATTCATGAATGTGTGCTAGCTTTTTTCGCTGTTGATGTTTTCTCTGGCGGTTAATTCTCTTTCGCTCTCTAGTTCGTTGTATGAAATGCCAGCTGTGGAAAAATTAAGTAAAATGCTCACAGCTGAATTTGGTTCACATCGCATAGCAACAGAGACATCGCGTATAATAGCGAGAGAAATTCATATGTGAGCTCGGCGCTTCTGATCAAGGTTGAAATTTCATGGTGCTTGAAATCTCATTGAGTTTTTTGCTGCTATGAATTTTTCAACACTGGTTCATGATACGAAAATGAACCACACAATAACCGTACATCAAATGCGTTCTGGTGCAAAATGTCCAACGAATGTGCTCTCGTACTAAATACGTACCATTACCTTTCGTAATAGAGCATTTCCAGCTCAACTAGCAAAACTAGCGATTTTACTCGTTTATTTTTGATTGGAATGAAATTTTGCTGATATGTTGAATACCACGCGAGGATTCATTTACCATTAAACAATTATTTTTTTGTCAAGAATAACTTTTCAAAACGGCGTATTTAGAAATGAGATTTTTTAAAAAATCATATCTTGAAAACTATTTATTTGAACAAAATGATGTCATAGGAGAATGTATAGGAAGTTAAGTGTATTTTTAGAAAAAAATAAACTGAAAGAAAAAAGTTTGCACATACTCATATAAAAATTATAAAATGTTTCAATTATCTCACACTCATCCCTTCCGATTTACCTAATTTTTTTAAAGATATTTTAAATTATTTTATTGTCTTTTAAATTGTTTTATGTGTTAAAAGTCAGTTAACATGGTATAATTTGTTGCAAAGTAGCATTGCCTTCAAACAGTTTGTTTAACTGAGTTATTCGCCTTGAAACACAAAAGTGATCCATGATTGTGGAGGGAGTGTAAGAAGAGGTTCGCTTCAGGAAGATGGTCAACTAAAAATCCCTTGTCCTGTATCACTTTCAGCTAAACAAAATCCGACTGTTGTCTTCGCTTCAAAATGCCTAGATGTACACTTACCATCAGTCTGAGCCTATTTTCTGGGCAATGTTACCATATAGGACAATGCTTACTCCTTTAGTATTTTCCATTTCTCCTTCAAAGAACGGTTTTGCCGGATTTGTCACAGCACACACACACACACACACACACACACACATAAAGAATTGGTAGCCGGAGCACAGAAAAGCAGCTTAAATTCACTTGCCTGAAGATCGAATCCGCTTACCGCTTCTGCGAGTGTGTCGAATATTTTTCCTTTATTCCAGACAGGGGTACCAAACTGCAAAGCGACCCGAAAACAATGTTATGCTGCCCTAAGCTGCCTTACGGCGCGCGGTGGTGGTACGGTCTGATATGGCTACGTTCCAAGCCACTGTCCATTGTCTTTCTGTCGCGCACCGACTGAGAGACGGGCTGAAATTGTTGGCCTTTGGAATGTAATCACAGATCTCTATTTGGATGGCAAACCAGGACCAGTAACTGGTGATATTGCTAGTCATGAATGTTACCAATAAAAACCGATCCAATGACCGGAACTCGGAGCACTGGTGGTGGTCCTTTCCGAAGTCTCTCTGTGTGTATGAGTACGTGTGAAACTATTCTATGTGGTCATCACAGATCTGTCTGTAAAATGGAATTACATCGATAATCTAATGGTCTAAGCGCCATAAAAGTTATTTTTATTGCCATTTCAGTTCCGGCTTCAAAATACTCAACCGGGTTTACTGTACACGTTGGGATTTATCGGTGTGGAAAGTGGTCAACATTGAGGTGATTTTCCCAGAAGGGATTTCATCTTATGAATATCCAACTAAAGGAATTCTTTCCATCTTTTGTTGACTGTTTGGCTACTGTCGTCGTGGGATGAAATTTTCCCACCACCCAGAGTAGGTAACGGTGGTGTTGAGTAGTGTTATAAATATTGAAGAAAGGCTTGTGGGTCGGGACTATCGCTCTGGCATCAAACGCTAGGCAGGCACACATTGACGAAACGAGCTGAACACTTCAGATGGCACATATCGATGTGTCCGGTTGATCTCTCTCCGTTCGATTTTCATCGGTTTGCTAGACAACTGGACGGAGCCACATATGTAGTGTCCTAGTGAGCTTAGCGCGGTGATGTTTCGGTCACGGTTACTGGATCAGCAAGACGACTGACTGCACTGCCGTACCGTGTGCCATTAGAGATCAGAAGTCGAGCGTAAAACAATTTAACGTTGGAAACTAGATATCAAAACCACACGAACCATATCATTGCTGTGGATGATAAACCGAAACCGATTGAGTAGCGACAAACCGTTCAATCTCGACTGTATGTCAGATATGGCCTAGCTTAGTGCCAAGATTCGATTCTCGGAGGTCCGGACTATTTGTCACGTCAACACGCTAAGTGAAATTGATCGGCTGGTAAGGCTGTTTAATTACCATCAATGAAAAGCTAAGCGACGAGTTGATTCGGCGTAGGAAAACCACTATTTGACGTGCTGAAGTTTTTGCTTTGGGAACTGTCGAAATGATTTATGATTGCTTCAATAAAATATTACTTACCCAGTTTTACCATGTGAGAACGTAGATCAGAGTATAACAAGGTTTGACATACTTGTGAAGATACAAAAGCTTTTGATCCAAATTTTGTTATTTTAACTGGAGAACGAAGTCAGGACAGCCCTGGTGGTACGTTAATTATGCGGGTGTTTCTGAAACACAACACTTCTGTATTTTTCTTTTTAGAAGAAGGATGATTTTTAGAGGTAAAACTACAAGATATACAGCCCTAAGGATTGTACGAATGGGGGACGTAGGCCTATGTTAACATTATATTGTATAGTATTGATAACATGTTTTATTCGATGAAGTATTCCTTTATGTCAGATCATTAGAGCAAAGACTAATGCAGACTGCATCATGTTTGTTTCTTGTTGCTGAGGGAATTAGCCAAAATGCCGTCCCAGAAGGCACATAATTATCATGACAATTGAGCTCCTAGTAAAAAAATTTATTTCCGTCATTTGTTGGTCGTCCGCAACAGTGAAATATTCAACTTTTTCCTCGTTTCCTGTGTTATTATGGTATTAACTAGGTAAGAAAATATAATAAACTATTATATCCAGTCGTTTGGTGGCATTTAGAAGGACCGATAGTTTGATTATCATAACTCCAGCTTGCAATAAACTTGCACTAACGCACTTAACGTAATTCTCTTTTCGGTAAATTAGAGTACCGATAACCGCAAACCAGGCACGGCTTGATGCAACGGACCAATCGGAAAGCCTCAGCAGCTATGCGATCGATGAAGCCATTCGTGTATGGGTGTATGAGTCACGATGTAATACCAGTCCAGGTGGCCAGTGATGTGGGATAATTCTGGTCGTTTTGTTGTCGCGAACAGCATATTTCCTGCCAATTCCAAAACTTCAGCAGCCAGATATTCCGTCACGGCAGCGAGACGTGCGCTCCAGCTCCAACACACGCTCAGCATACTTTCCTTTCCTGTGCAGCCGATGAACACGACTGACCGGGAACTGCAGACGTGCACGACTCGAGTGTGACTTTCGTTTGCCCTTGATGCTTCCTCCTTTGTCGCGTCCAGACATGCCAATGAGATGTTGGCAGTAGCTCAGCTAGCGTTTGAATAATGCTGTTCGCCGGTTTACGTCGTGTCATATACCAGAGCAAGCGACAAGAATCGATACCGCCTATTTTTCATGGTCCATCATTCCATCATCTACGTTGAACAAACTGGAGCATTTCAATTTCCGTCTGAACAAAAGAGCAAAGCTACCAGTGAGCCGTTCACTTTTTGCTACCAAAGAAAACTTACGCTACGTATTACTGTAGCATTGGTGATGGATAGATTTGTGTTGCTAAAGAAGAGCGAGGCCCTAAGTTTCATCAATTACCGCAAACCGTTCTCTTAAGAACGAACAAATTCTTATATGAAGATGCAAAAGATGTCACTAAAACTGCTAATACTAATACTGCTTATATGAAGATATAAAAGATTGTTGTTCTCCGCTGATCACAATAAAGTTTATTAAGCTAGCAATAATTATTAAAACAAAACATTCGGTTTAGTCTTAATGCGTTTTCCTGCGCATTTCTTGCGGTGAATTGATGTTTAATTTGGTTAATATATTTTGAAACGGTGATTCTACAGTTGATAGGAAAGTAATGAATTTTTTTTTGAAAATGGAGGGGAAAGAGTGGAAAGGTAAGGGGGGCAATACGTAGCTACGCTTAACAAGTCGTCGTTGTGACTCTTACCTTTTGTCCAATGCTGGAAGGTGCATGGGTCGAACCAAGCTATAATCAGAAATTATACCCGGATTCGAACCCACAATACCCGTCAGGGCTCGCTAGTACTTGTACCTTTGAACCATAGAAGCACTGGACAAAAGGATAATGCGCATCGCGCCTTATTAATGTGGCGACGTATCTGAGTTCTCGGTCGGCGGTTTCTACAGTTGACGGAGGAAGAGACACAATTTGTGTGTCTAAAAATAACTCAAAACCAGAATATTACCGGTATGAAATCAACGAATCAAGCGAATCACTTGCAACAACACGTTCGTGTTGTTCTCTACATTCATTCATTCTCGTCAATAGTGAATGAAATCGAATGTGAATCGTTCATTCATTCATTTTGATCTGCCGACAACGGCAAACGAAATTATCAGTGAACGTAAACATTGCTCCGAAATTTTAATACATTTCCTTCAGCCTGGTTTAGGTTGATTTTAAGAGACAGGCAGTTGGAAAAACTAAACTATGAGATCTAGAATATCAGTCAAGTACAAGAAACTTGACTGATAAGTTAGTCGAGCAGTCATTTAGTACCGCGATACATTAATTGTTTTGAGGAGTAGAAAACTGAGAATGACAAACACTGTCAGCAGTTCAGTAATCATGTCTATGGATTGGGTAGAATGCTACGTGAGGTAAAACAGTATGCGCCGAATGAATTTTATATTCACCTTCATACAGGGCTGTCAATTCTTTCGAGCACTAATAGTGACACAGATGGTAAAACTGCGGATTTCTCTTGAACAAAATCTGCACACTTAAGAAAAAGCACTGAAGCAGGCAAAATTTTGCCGAGATTAGGACAGCCGTCCGTTCGGTAAAAAATTTTATGATACCAAACGTTAGTATAGATCCGTAAACGTCGATATGCACCACCGAAATTTTCGGTTGTGCAAATCTCGGCAAATTTTGCCGAGTTTTTAAAAGTGTGGTAATGGCTTCATAAGCGTCATTTTCCTTGCAATTGGAACCCAGACAATTTACATGACCGCGTGTCTGATAGTACATCTGCTGCCTCTTCTGAAGTAACACGATGGGTCCGTACTGTTTTAGCCGGCTCTGGCATTCTGTCATTACAACAAGCACACGAACCCTGCAAATACGCTAGAACTCCACTCAATCGATACAAACTGGGCCATCGTCAAGCGAAACTAAGGTAAACAAAATGTACAAGATAGGATTGGGCGATACCGTATCGATACCCGCGATATCGATACTCGAAGGCCGATATTTCGATATATTTCATCGATACTTACGACGTCGATATTATGCTAAATCGATAATTTCATCCCGATACTGTTCTGATAAAGCGGGATATGCAGCTGAAAAAATATAGACTAAAACTAGGTCAGAAAATGCTCAAAAAAACAAAATTTTTAGGATTTTTTCTCGCACTGTTTTCTTTTCAGGTAGCTATTAAGCTTAATTCTCAAATTTACTTTATTAGAAATGTCCTCGACACAGCCGTTTTTATGTTAGACGACTTGAAACGAGCCGAACTGTGCCGATTTCGGTACAAGTGCCGAACTGCATGATTTGTTAAATTCGTTATAATCTTAACGATCTGGCAACCATGCGAGATGATTTTGACACCTGGCAGTGCTCCCATTTTATATGTAAAATTGAACCGGAGGTGTGCCGCTTGATATCTTTGAAGTACCACGGCACAATGTGCTGAGTGTCCGACCCCTTGGAATTGACTCTTAAGCAAAACGTTGAACAATGTCACTTACATGTTTAACGCTTATTGAACAGTAAGTGCGTACGATGGGAGGCACAAAGCTCCCTTTCAATGAGGAGAACGTGCTGCTCAAGCCACAAGTACTGAAGTGCGTACGATATGCGAATTTCAGCAATTCAAAACTGACCAGAGAGCACATAGAGTAGTATTGGGCGTTGAAGGCATAAAGATTTTCCAGCTTTTTACGCGCCATAATAGCGGTGAAAGTGGCAGAGGTGGGACAGAGATCGAGCAGAGCTAGAACCGGAAAGGAGCAACTCCCGGCGGAACTCTGCAGGAATGGCCAAGAACCGCCATTGGGAGAGAGCTGACGGATAAGTTGATTGAGGGTGTGGTTTGTCCCATCTACAGAAAGGGGGATCGGATAGATTGCTGTAATTACCGAAGCATAACGCTGGTCAAAGCCAACAGATTTTTTTACGTCGTCTATCCCCGGTGGCAGGAGAGTTCGTAGGGTAGTACCAGGTGGGCTTTATGGAGGCCCGTGCTACTACGGATCAAATTTTTACTCTTCGGCATGTCATCTAGATGTGTCGGGAGTACAACCCATCATATTTTTGTGGATTCCGGGACAGCATACGATTCAGTCGGGCGTGAACAGCTGTGGTGCGGTTTTCCGTACAAAGCGACGTGTCCGAAATAGAGATGTACTGGAGCGAGTGATATGTTGCGTGCGTGTTTTGGTGGCACTCTCTTTGCTCAACATGTTTTTTATTGATTAATTTTTATGAATCTCTTTTTTTGAGTAGCATTTCCTAATCCCAGAATGCCGCTTTAAATAGTATCGATAAATCTAATATCGATGCTTCACGAGCGATATATTGACGGTATCGATAAAGCGGCGGATTTGATATTGATATTCAATTATCGATACTTTCGGGAATTTTGCCCAATCCTAGTACAAAATGGCCGAAGTAAAATAAAAAACCTGACAATTTCAACTCGGTCAACCAGAGCTTAGCTCAATTAAACCAAGCATGCTTGTTTGACCAAACTTTAACCGTTACACCCCTAAAAATTTTTGACAAGCAACCCCATTTACCCTGCATTATTTTTCCGAGTATAGTTCCTTTGACCGGTTTGATAGAACCGACTAGAAGATTTCAAACTAATACCATTGGCATTATATTGCAGCATGTTCAATTAAATCCTACATCCGGGAAAAAATCCTCACTACCCAAGGTTCGTCACCATTCAGCTTACTGTCCGTTGGCTTTTCAGAACCGATTAGCGTTCGTTTGGGCGTCTACGTCTACGTGTGTCAGTGGCACACCTTTTCCGGGTGTCGAAAACAAATTGGCGGAACTAAATGATTTTAAATTGATAATCACTTTGCTCGAAGTACCGTACTCAAACTGAGTACGACAGTTAATGGCAAACGTGATTAAATTCACAGTAGATATTTTCCGGTAGCTGTTCATACGTATGTCTGTGCGAAATAGCAGAAATGAATGCTTCATTACCTCGAAACGATGTCTGGTGCACGGATTAGCGGATATCCTATTAGCAGCGTGCAGCAATAAAGCCAATTACAACACCAACGCCTAATAGATTAACCCGCTGATGTCGAATATCAATTTTGAAATATTGCGGTGAAACATTCCGCAAAATGTGCTGCAGACACTGTTCGGCTTCAGAGAGTTAAACTTTATCCCTCGTCGGCAGTTGCACAAAAAAGGTTATTCGCACAATCTGTTACTTGTTGCTTCTGAAAGGTTCCTTTGCAAATTCCGGCACACCCAGCAGAAAGTTGACGGTAATGAAGATTAATGTATGTTGCCGGAAAAATGCGCTCTTCTCCTTGGGGCCAGACACACGGTAAGCCAAGGTAGAGGGCATTGCTGGATTGAAAAGTGAATTCAGCCCTTTTCCGGATCACACCCTCTACTCTACTCTCCGGAGGCAGCCGGGTACCTTCCAACTATTACGCATTGTACGATTGCGTTTGATGACGTTCCGACGTTCACGACGACGGTTGGTACGTGAGCTTTTCACAATTGGGCGGTCTGTCGATTCGGTATCTCCCGTGGTCCCGGGGAACGCAACGGTGAGCTGTTGGCTGACTACGTTACGGTTCGGTATGGCTCGTTGAACTCGTTGAAATGCCTTTGTTGGAGTATTCTTGTTGAACCAAGTATTGCCGCCAATGACGGCACACGGAACGGTGTATTTGCGCACTCTACGGGGTCCCTACTTATGGTTAGACTGTTCCGTTTCGACTGGGTTGGTTGGACTTTCGCTGAGCTGGAGCCACCCTAGAGCTATTTCACCTTCAATTATCGTGTAATATCATCATTTCCAGTAGATAACGTCATTTCGGACGTACCAATATCAATTTAGGCAGCACGACATTGTACAGCACCAGCAGGTGCCTATAAAAGGGTAAATATTTCTTCTATGGCAAACACTCTCATCCATATCGAAATATATATGTTGTGAGAGTTTGGATATTATTTGATTATGTTTTAACATTGGTTTGCTTCCACTACCGACCGGTTGGCTGGCAGAAAGCTGTCGTTACGATAAACCCTGTTTTAGTCAAAATGATCATTGATTTTTATGGCAGCGTTTATAGTCTTCCTTTTTTATCTTCATTTTTTCCGCATTCTCCCAGTTTACCAATATCTATTGTCTACTTGTACTTCCGTCGGACTACACTTTATTGGTCACGATTTAGCTCAATCAGTGGAATCTATTTCCGAATGACAGCGTCGTCGACTTGGTTTTTGTTTCGCTGCCGATCCGGAGGAAAGTCGTTCTTGTGCTGTTTCCGCTTTTGCAAGCGAGGTTTTTCCGGACCGCCGTGCTCTGCCGGAACTCTGCGGAGATCAAAGACGATTCAAGAGAGCGTGAGAATGAGTAAACATTAGTTTGTGAAATTGTTTTTACCCGGCACCGCGCCACGCCGCGCCGCTGCGCTGGAACCGGCGTCTTCGTTCGGCTCGTCCGCCCCGTTGGACATCCATCCATTCGTGACTGATCCCACAGAAGTGCCGAATGCCAAGCATCCGTGGACTGTGAAGTAGTGAAAAGTTTATGAAAGCGTTTATAAAAACCATTAGCGCTGTTTCCGGCTGCTGCGGAATAAGGAAAACCCAACCGTTTGTGCGGCATGTGCCTCGGAATGGCGAAGGAAATCTGTGAGTGCTAAAGATGTGATTAATTTGCACCGAAGTGGAAGTTTTGAAGCTGCAGATAAACACTTTGAAAGTTTTAAATCGTATAAGACGATTAAACGATGACTCATGCAGAAAAAATCGATTGAATTGCATATCACTTACAGCTTCATTATCTTCCCATTCTTCGATGTTGGTTGGTTGCGATGGCGATGATGAGTACTTTTAATAGTCTTCCACAATTTGTGATGAATCACTGTACAAATTAGAAGTGAGTTGTCAGCAAACATGACGATGAACTTTCTAATAGTTTCTCGTATCATTCAATTCTCGATATAGACCATATTTTCTTACCAATAAAAAAAGATTTCAACAAATATTCTAAACTTTGGGTGCGATAAACCGAAGGCGAAACTGTCCCAAACTGAAAAGAATATCTCCCAACTTACAGCAGTTTAGCTTATGATTGACTGCGGTTCTCGAAAGTTCCTCTCTCCGGGCGTCAAGTACTGTCCTCTCGAGTTTGCATCTCAAGCTCAAGCATAATCCTTGTTCCGGCAATAATCGAAACTTTGGCCGTATTTTTTCCCCAACTCGACCCATAATTCACATTTGCTAATCTCTCGGAACCCTTGTCGGGCGTGTGTGAGCAAACCGTTCCGGGAATCCTTCCACATGTCCTTTTTGTTATGTTATATTTCCCTCCATCCGGTACGGGCGGCGTACCCCGGCGATGTCACATTTCAACTGCAGGAATCGGCTCTGTCTTGCGGCTCAGCTCGGGTATAAATAGCTGAACGGCTGAAAATGTTCAATCGTGCACAATTTTATCATAAATCACAAAACGGAGCGATGATTCCGAACGAGGGTGTTACGTTGGTGGTACGGTAGGTATGGTTTCATCCCATGATGACGACACTTGCACCCCGACCTTGCGTTTGATGTTACACCCTCGCCCATATATTCGGTGTCATCCTCACATCGGAAGCGCAAACGGTGTGACATTCTGACAATCTTCCCAGGCTCAACCCGGCATAGTGGTTCCAGTTGGTTGCTATGCAACCAACCAACCGATAATTCAGGACGAGAGAAATTGTGGGCCTCAATTTTGCCCAATTCAAGCAGCAAGTTAACCTACTGGGCGCTTCACGCATTCCGTTTGAGCTGGTAAAACTTTCACTCGACGATAAATATTTGATTCTGTTATTTATTGCTGCGGCGGTAAAGAGGCTTCTTCTTTGCGCGGCCCGACGCCGGGTATAATGATGATCCAATGTTGGGAGGCCAGGCTTCGACATTTCAGTAATGACACCGCGATAAAGTCAGAGACTTTGCTTGCCCGCCCTCGAGCGACGTTACGTAACACATCGGGTTCAGTGTTTACCGTGCGGATTGCGACCGTGTTGGTAGGTGAACCCGGGACTGGCTGGCATGTCACTCCAGTCAGTGGTTTAGTTTTGGCATGTAAACATTGCTCCAGGACGATGGCTGGCTGACTGGCTGGCTTCGCGAATGGTTTGCGCTATCGGTTAATCACGACAGCAGCGGTTCATTATCCATCTCATAAATAATTCATTACACATTTACACTTTGCTGACATACAGGAAGCCGGGCGATGTGGTGTGCCGGCAGCCTGGAGGGTCACCGATAGTCAGTCAAGACATAAGTTGTCGGAAGCTAATATCATTTCAATTAGGTAGAACATCGAACTATAAAAAGTTAGAGCGTAATTCAGATGTAATAAGCGATGGCTTACTTTGTCGTTCCTATGTCAAAATACGATTGTGCTAATCAATTATGCTAACAAGCAATTTCTATTAACTTATCTCTCATGTTTGTCTCAATAACATTCTACGATTCGAAGGCTGTACCGTATTAGACGTTTAAATTCAGTCAAATATAAATTAATTTGACCCGGACTTAAACTTCGATTTGGACTAGAACTTGAACTTGAACTTGGACTTGGACTTGGACTTGGACTTGGACTTGGACTTGGACTTGGACTTGGACCCGGACTTAAACTTCGATTTGGACTAGAACTTGAACTTGGACTTGGACTTGGACTTGGACTTGGACTTGGACTTGGACCCGGACTTAAACTTCGATTTGGACTAGAACTTGAACTTGGACTTGGACTTGGACTTGGACTTGAACTTGAACTTGGATTTGGATTCGGACTTAGACTAGGACTTGGACATGGACTTGGACTTGGACTTGGACTTGTACTTGGACTTGGACTTGGACTTGTACTTGTACTTGGACTTGGACTTGGACTTGGACTTGGACTTGGACTTGGACTTGGACTTGGACTTGGACTTGGACTTGGACTTGGACTTGGACTTGGACCCGGACTTAAACTTCGATTTGGAGGTGAACTTGAACTTGGACTTGGACTTGGACTTGGACCCGGACTTAAACTTCGATTTGGAGGTGAACTTGAACTTGGACTTGGACTTGGACTTGGACTTGGACCCGGACTTAAACTTCGATTTGGACTAGAACTTGAACTTGGACTTGGACTTGGACTTGGACTTGGACTTGGACCCGGACTTAAACTTCGATTTGGACTAGAACTTGAACTTGGACTTGGACTTGGACTTGGACCCGGACTTAAACTTCGATTTGGACTAGAACTTGAACTTGGACTTGGACTTGGACTTGGACTTGGACTTGGACTTGGACTTGCATTTGGACTTGGACTTGGACTTGGACTTGGACTTGGACTTGGACTTGGACTTGGACTTGGACTTGGACCCGGACTTAAACTTCGATTTGGACTAGAACTTGAACTTGGACTTGGACTTGGACTTGGACTTGGACTTGGACGTGGACTTGGACTTGGACTTGGACGTGGACTTGGACTTTCGTTGGCAATTCTTGGCCTAAATATCAACATGTTATGATAGCAATAGCAAAAAATTTGACTTTGGCAGTGCAGATTAAATATTTACTTCAATGGGGTTTGAACAGATCTTGCAGAAATGTCGGGAGTACGACGTGCCCACGCATCACATCTTTATTGATTTCAAAGCAACATACGATACAGTCGTTCGAGACAAGCTATGGCAAATAATGAACGAACACGGTTTTCCGGACAAACTGACGCGGTTAATCAGAGCTACATTGCTACAGCTACATCGAGTGATGTGTTTCGTACGCATTTCTGGACACTCGAAGGGACTCGACTTCGAGACGCGGCGAGGGTTGAGACAAGGTGACGGTTTATCCTGCATGCTGTTCAACATCGCTCTTGAGGGGGTGATCCGACGAGTGGACTTCGAAACGAGTGGCACGATTTTTACCAAGGGTAGCCAACTTCTAGACTTTGCAGATGACTTCGATCATAGCCAGGAACTTTGCGACGGCGGAGGCAATCTACGCCAGACTGAAAGCAGAGTCTAGGAGAATTGGGCTAAACATAAATGCATGGAAGACAAAATACATGAAAGGAAGAGACTCAAAGGAAACAAACGCGCGTCTCCCACGGACAGTAACCATTGACGGCGACGAACTAGAAATGGTAGAGGAAGTCGTGTATCTGGGATCGCTGGTGACTCCTTACAACTACAGTAATAAGGAGATCCAGGAGATTGCCCTTCGTAAAACGCTACGACCAAGAAGCATACGCCGCCGCACGAAGCTAACAATGTACAAAACCATTATTAGACCGGTAGTTCTTTATGGACTTGAAGCCGTGACACTGCTTAAGGAGGACTTACGCGCCCTTGCCGTGTTTGAGCGGAAAGTGCTGCGGACGATATTTGGCGGAGTACAAACTGAAAGCAGAGAGTGGCGGAGACGTATGAATCACGAGCTAAAGGCACTGCTTGGGGAGACTCCCATCGTATATCTAGCGAAAGTTAGTAGGCTACAGTGGGCCGGACACGTCGTAAAGATGCCGAACGACTATGCGACGAAAATAGTCCTCTTCAACAACCCCACCGGCACCAAGAACAGGGAAGCCCAACGTGCACGATGGCTCGACCAGGTTGAAAGCGATTTGCGACATCTGAGACGACTAGGAAATTGGCGACGAGTGGCCCAAGACCGAGTTAAATGGAGACGAGTGCTTGAAACAGCACGAGCCACAACGGCTCTATGCTGAAGAAGAAGAAGGGTTTGAACTCCCCACAATCCCACAAAGATAGCAAAAATACGAATGAAGTGTGACGAAAAAGTGATGAAAATACGACGGAAATATGTTGCAAATACAGTGAATAGATCCTTAAAAACGGCAAAAAACCACAATAAGTTATTTAAAATGCGCCAGAAATTCGACAAAACAAACAAAAACACGACAAAAGATACACGACAGAAAGATGACGAAAGAACAGTGAAGAGATAGTGTCTTGACAACAAACAAAAGGGCGAAAAAATGACACAGAAGACTGTATCACTGAAGTTTATAGAGCGTCTTAGTAGAATACGAAACCTGAAATTGAGTCTTCTTTTTTATTTAATTTCAGACAGAAAAACGGCGAAACAGCGACTGAAGTCGATGAAAAGATTGCAAAAAACGAAGAAAATACGAAGAGGGATACGGTCGGCGTAAATCAAAATCGCGTAGAAGAAAACCGCGTATATTACAAAATTCGCGTAAATTTCAAAATCCGCGCTAAAAAAACAAAAATTCACGTAAACAAAACTTTGTGAATTTCAACACTACGCGAAAAAATAGATTGACTGAGCACATCCGCGTAAATTCCGAAATTCGCGTAAAAATAGTCGCGAAAAATACAAACCGCTTAAAAAGCAACTTCAGTGTACGCCACTAAAGACACTCGAAAACAACAAAAAAGACGGCAAAAATCCGTCGAAAAAAGCAACAAAAATATTTAAAGATAAAAAACGGTAAGCAGACGATGAATAGGTGATGTAAGATGGTAAAAAGACAATGAAAAGACTAAAAAAATACGACAAAAGGATGACAAAAAGAACGATCAAACAGAAAATAAAATGGATGACAAAACGACGGCAAAAAGACAGCAAATAAACGTTGAAACGACAATAATACGATGACGAAAAGACGGCAAAGAAGCATTGAAAAGACAACAATAACTTGGCGAAAAGGCAGCGTAAAGAAAGCAGCAATATGACCGAAATCTGATAACAAATTGGCAAAAAGACGATGTAAAAAGACGAAAATGGACGAGATACTCACCCTTATTCTTGTTTTCGTTCGATTGACATTCGTTCGAAAGTTAAGCCGATTCGTATTCTTGTTTTCGTTCGAATCAATTCGAACGTTCGAACGCCCCTTCCTTTTGCTCATTCGAATATGAGAATATTGCTTCCCGATTCGTTCGAAACAAACTATTCGCACGAATGCAGGATACGGCCGTAAACAAGATTAAAGATGACTATAAAAAGACACAGAAAAAAATTCAAAGAACCGAGATAAATAGGAAAAAAAAGATAATAAAAAATGACGAAGAGACTACAAATATATACCAAAAAGACAATGATGTGACAATGAAAAGACGGCAAAACAATAAGAGAAAATGTCATAAAAGATTAAAAATGACAGGAAGACTCCATCAAGAACAGTATTTTCTCACACACGCGCACTCGGTCTAACGAGCACGCCGGCATCAACATCCCTTTCGGACTCTCGCTCTTATTTATTCATGCACTGCGACGAGTTTTTGCGAGTGTGTATATAGCTAACAGGCACGGTCGTCGCTCTCATTCGTCCAATACCGATTACTCGCGCTGATTCGTATTCCCGCCCGTGAGTAGAATCAAGAATCTGTACCCCAGTGCGCCACTAGCTCTTATGGGCGGTTGGTTGCTCACGAATAGTTTGATTCGCGTGTGGGCTATGCAGAAAGACGATATGAAGCTGTGTGCGTTCGCGAGTATGTAGGTAGCAGAATGTCTGCACATAACAACGGCAGTTATTTGACTTACGCTTGCGTGAGTGGCTATGCTTCTCATACTCGCTAGCGTGAGAGTAGGCATCGTTGGTTTCTCGCTCGATTTGCAACATTGATCAAGAAGAATCAAAAACGGATAAATAATGACAGCAAATCACCGAATAGACTCAAAAAGGCAATGAAAAAATCACGAAGATGCCCAAACCTCAAATAAAACATGACGAAAAAGTGATGACAATACGAAGTAATACTAGTCTGTACTGCACTGAAGACTACAAACAATAAATAAATAACTTCACCATTTGAAATACGGTTGTCATAAGTTGCAAATACAGTGAATAGAGCCGTCGAAAAATGCAACAAAAGTGTTGAAAACTGAGTTCAAAAAACGACGAACGTTGGTCGAAAACGCGATAAAAAGATGGTAAAACTACCATGAAAAGACTACAAAAATACAACAAGAGGATGACAAAAAGACCATGAAAAGCCTACAAAAATACAACAAGAGGATGACAAAAAGACCAGGGATGGTCAATTTTAATAAGATAATAAGATTTTAATAAGATAACGAAAAGACAGCAAAGCGTCGAAAGGACAATAATAATTAGACGAAAAGGCAGCGCAAAGACGGCGGTACGGTGACGGAAATCTGATAACAAATATGCAAAAAGGATGTAAAAAGACGAAAATCAACGACGTACGATGAAATCATCGAAAAAAAAGTGCAAACAATAGCGAAAATTGTGAAAAAAGATTATGTAAAATGACGAAGAGACTATAAATATATTCATAAAGAGCGATGATGCGATGATGAAGCGACGGCAAAATGACGACAAAAAATGTCAAAAAAGACCACAAATCACAAAAAGACTCCATCAAGAACAGTGTTCTGAAGCCCACACTCGTGTGGTCTCATTTTCTCACACACACGTACTCGTTCTAACGAACACGCCGGCATCAGCATCCCTTTCGAACTCTCACTCTTATTTATTCATGCACTGCGACGAGTTTTTGCGAGTGTGTATGTAGCTAACAGGCATGGTTTTCGCTTTCGCTCGTTATTGCAGCCCGAGCTGCTAATACCGATTACTCGCGCTGATTCATACTCCCACCCGTGAGTAGAATCGAGGGCGAAAATGGAAAAGAATAGAGAAAACAATGCAAAACCTGTATCCCAGTGCGCCACTAGCCGTTACAAGCCGCTGGTTGCTCACGAGTTGTTTGGTCCGCGAGTGGGTTATGCAGAAAAACGACGTGAGGCTGTGTGCGCTTGCGAGTGTGTAGGTGGCAGATTGTCTGCACACAGCACCAGCGGCTGTTTATTTTACGCTTGGATGAGTCGCGTAAGCGTTGAATGCTATTCTTCTCATACTCGCTCGCGTAATTTTGCTTATATCTTAATTTTGAAATGAAATTATAACTCTTTCTTCGGTGATAGCAACACAGATAGCAAAACTATGAACTTTTTTCAGCAAAATCTAGTAATGCTGCTGGGACGCAAGAGTATACTTACATGTGGCCAGTTGATTCTTTGATTCTTAACAGTGCTTGTTATTTAGAATAGGGCGGGGCATAAGTGCGATGTTTGAAGTTGTCATCAATTGTCGTGAGATATGAAGAAGGACAACAACAAAATATATTGTATAGTGATTAAGTAACTCAATGTCTTAATAGTGTTATGCAAAATAAATACCTCATTCTTCTGATCGAGTGCCGATTCGCACTTTTACCCCACTAGCGGGCAAAAGTGCGTATACCGAGGGACAAAAGCGCGAAGCTCGAATCCATGAAATTAGCACAGCAGTAGCTAACATAACCATATTATCTTCAATCTGCAGCATGTTAGGAATATTCTCAATTTGCACCTTTCCTCTTTTGCGCTGGTGTATTGCAGCCTCCGTCGAAACTTTTCCAAACGTTTGTTTTTTGTTTCATCAGCGGAAAAAACATTGTTTTCCTTCGGCCAACATCTACAGAGCACACAGTTTTCTGCAGAACCTCCATTTCTAGTATCTATAATATAGTGCCGAAAGCTGTATATAATTAGCTATACATTTTTGCCTCGTCCATGAATCGCACTTTTGCCCCGCTAGGCGCTTAATGGGGTTTGATTGAATTATGGAAAAACGAAATATATTTTGTAAATTCTTATCAGTATTTTCAAAAAAGATATGTGAGTGATGTAAAACGCTGCTAAAAATTTTCAACAAGTAATATCCTCCTGTTAATATCGTATTTGCCGCGGAACGAAAAATTACATCAAAACCGCCCCAAAATAACATTGCACATAATTTAGCAACCATGCTTCGTAAGCAACCAAAGTTTACGTTAGATTCAAGCTGTCGAAGTAGTTACTCATCCATGCAAATGTAGTCAATTTACTCGGAATCTGCACTGATAAATCATCGAATCGCACTTTTACCCCCATCGCACTTTTACCCCTCCTTACTCTATGGGTATTTATTGTGACTTGCTAAACAGGATCTTTACTTCCAAGTGAATTCGTAATGTGATGCATAGATTTTCCTAATATTTAGTGCAAAAATATTGAAAATCGATCACGACATCGTTGAAATATTTGCGTTCAAAACTTGAATGATTTTCGTGTCTAGATTTTTTGGAATGCCACCGTCCCTTCCAGTAAGACGTGGTCCTGCGTCAAAGAGTGTAACATTCTTTCCGTCGCCTATGTTTGTAACCTACTCGGTTATAATTTCAAGTGTTTGGGGGAAATTACTTGTTTTGTTTAATATCTCACCGCATATGGCCGTACAATGCAAAATGGTTGTAGCACACTTTTCCATTGCGGTTTACTTTCAGGACATCATACTGGTCTAGGGTCAAGCAATGCAAATAATCCGTAGCCTGTTGGAACGGGGAGACTTTGTCATTTTTAATTTCCTGATTGGGATAATCGAAGTTCCAGTAAGGAGAATATGTATCCAATTGTCGGTAGATTAGACCCGGTAGACCTGCATTGATTATGAACTAATGTTAGTCGATTTGACATTCATTCATTTCGATTCAAACATTCATTCATTATCGTATACGGAATAATTTTCAGCTGAGCGACCAGAGGAAGTTTTGTCGTCGTTTTCGACAGTTAGAGTCAGAGGCCACTGGACACTCTACAAACGTACAAGCACTACATTCTACATACTCGATTCTTGCAAGGTGATTGTACGATTTTCCTAAATTTAATTTAACTGCCAGTAAGAAATCCGATTTTGTCAACTGGTGTACTAAACTCACGAAACGAGAGCCTGACTGAGATGAAGGTGGATTCACGTAAGCAATCCGTGGGCACACGAGTTTTCTGGCCGCCATTAGGCCTGTTGCGAGTTATGGCGAGATTAAATTTTAACTGTTGTTTGATGGGAGTTAAATGGAGACGTCCTCGTCCTCGTTATGGTGTCGTCGTCATCGTCGTCAGATGTGCGCTCAGCCCAGCAGGCTGATTTACCGAAAATGAAAATTTTACAACCTCAAACGAATTCAATTTACCCACTCGAAGCCAGTTTCGCGTTGCCTTTTCCTTTCCCTCGATAATTACGCGGGCACAATTTTGACTTGACGGGTGTGCAAAATGGTCCCAAGGTGTTCGTAGGAAAAAATGGACTTCCAAAGATGGGGCTTCTCTAGGTGTTTGTGTAATGTGCTGGAAACGGGATCCGCCGGGACAAGACCTCTGGACTAATTGATAATGTCTTCGCTTTACGTTTGTGTACTAGTAGTGGCCCTGCTGGATTTTATATCTTTAGGGGCTATCGTTTCTTTTTATCGCTGTTGAGAACAGACAGAGTTTGCACTTAATTTAAAGTTAGTGTGAAGAGCAGCCTAGCGAGGCTGCTATGCTAGTTCGGCCGGCGCAAATGGTAATTTTCACCAGTGAAATGGCTGTGCAATGAACGCTTATCTAAGCAAATTTATACTGAAACTTTGTTAATTTGCTGGAATTGTTAGGTGTTTTTGTGCTTTAACTGTTTCAAGCATTTGTTTTCGGAGATCTAATTTGATTTAACCGCACAATTTACGAGGGCCTAAAATAATTCTTTTGACTTAGGTCAACGTGTTGGTTTATAGTTATAGTCTAAGAAACCAAACAGAATTTGTAATTATTCAACAAAAAATGAACGAACACAAAGTAGTTAATGTAGTGGAAAACAGGTGCTGAAAAATATTTTGTAAGCTTGTGTGGTTTACTCCCTGGTAAACAGTCGAAAAAAGGCTAATATGGCATCGTTTCTAGGCGTCCGTGTAAGGCTCTGGTAGTCAGACAACGTTTGGTGTTTGCCGTTGGTAAACGAGAGCGCTGTTTGAACAAGTTTGAGCTCGTGAGCGGTGAGGTAAACGTTGCTTTGCTTAGTATTTGTATATAAACGAACTTTGGGACGGTTGGTTTGATTTCTCAATTTACTCGGTGTGTGTTTGTGAGCTTATGAGATGTGGTGCGGTGTCAAAAGTGGCATCATACCAATTAGAGCAGCTGTGGGACCGTTTATGAGTTGGTCCTTTAGCGGTCCCCTTTTGCTCCTTTACGTAGCGAAATTTTGTTTGATGCATTAATATATTACAGCACGAGTCAAAGTATACACTTCACGTTCTCTTAGCGTGCTGTATAAATACTGAACATAAATGATACCAACATGCTCAGCTCAGTTCGAGATCACCTTGCTTCCGAAACAACGGTTAAAACGAGTTGCTCACGCATTCCTACAACACGGCACCTTTTCATACATACTCTTTGAAGAAATAAGTGTGTTTTCTTTCAATTAGGTGTGTGCTAGGGTGGCAGTAGACATGTAAATTTCTCGTGTTTAAAATGATTCAGCTTTAACTCGAAAGAAATTTAAAGGTAAAAAATGTTCTACTCAGAACCAGTCTTAATTTTCTAGGATATCAAAAACAAAAAGTTCATAAAATCCTGGAATACCGGCGCGTTTATTTTTTTTCATAAACACGGACATAATTTACATGAAGTGAAGCGCTAATAATATTTACACCACTTTAATGAAAACACAAAGTTAAACAGTTTCACAACCATTCAGGGCATTTAAATGAATATCATTTAAATTTAATTGAATTTAACGTCTGTTTATCTAATCGTCACGATTACGATTACCTCGACCTACAGTTCCATTTCAATTTTAACACAGCAAAAAGAATGTTTTTCCTAGCATGAACTTAAAATCTGATAGGTTTGGAAACCATCGAAATCTAAAAGCATTTCTCATTACTCGTACATGAATATCAGCTCACGTTTCAAGTTCTTAACACAAAAACAAATCATTTGTAATAAAATCAGAACACCTCTGTGTTCTGAAATGAAGGCACGAAACGGAAAGATTGACTCTCCTTTCCATCCTTGAATGCGACGAGTTCGCAAGAAGATGCACTTGTAAACACTAAACACACACTCGAGCGGAGAAAGTTTTCCTGCCCGCCGCCCCTCTTCGGGTTGAATTAATTATGTGAAAGTGAAAAATGCTTCCGTTTGCGAGGATTCCTGATAGGACTGCTGCAGCAACAGTAGCGCAGAGAGCCTTATTGCTTGCTGAGTTGAGCTGCTGCTGGAGTGGAAAACCCAGCAAAACGATGTAATCGTGACACTAATTGCATACTTCATTCGGCACATTAGTCCAGGACAAGTGGGTTGCAGTTGTGTGTAGTGTTAGAACACGCAGAAGTTGTGTGCAATTTTTTTTTTCATGCGTTAGAAGAAAAGAATGGAGAAGAAGAGAATGGAAAATGCTGTTAATAAAAACGAAAACTTACTAACTGAATTCTCTTATCATCCTTTCAAAATGCATCTTTGTCGCAGTAGAATAAAACAATATAAACAGACATCATTGAAATCATAAATTACGACACCCACTGGCTGGCACAGTTTCTTGTTTGCTTGAAAACAAAAGTAACTGGCGTGCGGAGAAAACAATAACAGCGGAAGTCAAAGTTTTATTGTTTGCCGGAAGAATCGAAATCATACCCCAGACCCCACCTCTTTCTCTCTTTCTCTCTAACTCGAGCTGCTTCAGCCGATGGCAACAACACTGCGTGAAGCTTGCAATGAATCTTTCATGAGTGAACCCGATGACAGCGGATAATCCATCTTCCTTATGGTTTAACTCGAAAGCTTGAACCGCGCGCTACTAGAGCGGGGCCAGGCAGGATGCTCTGCGGGCGGCACCGCGGCCGCCACCACCCGCAGGGATGTGCTGTAAAAACAATCTAAACCACGAACGTTCCGCATCCCGGTCCCGGTTGATCGAATGGATCGATGGCCGTTCCGTACGTTCTAAATGCCGCGCACCGTCAGGCGTGGAATTCAATTATGTACGGCGAGCCGTGAATTGGATGATGGCGGGGAAGAACGCTGCGATTGAGTTTCGTGGTGGTGAAAGTGTTTACCGAAAATCGAGTAATTCACGAATGGAACTCCCGTGCTTGTGACGTCTTGATGTAGAAGCAGCTGCGGGGCAGCAAAGGAAAAAAGGTTTAAAGCAACACTGTGCTGGCTGGGAGCGAAACGAGGTGGAACGAAATGCAACCATTAGGATGATGCGGGGAACATCAGTGGCAAATGACAGGAGTGATCTTTTCAACAGCGTACCAGGGCTGTAGTTTTGGTGAGGGAAACTCGGAAAAATATTCTAAAAATGATTTTGTGACTACCCGACAAACATTTTTGGTGTATAACACCTTGTCAAGCGCTTGTTATTTTTCCTTGTTGGGTACACCTCCGGGTTACTTACGAATGGCCGAAATACAAATGGCCGAATCACGAATGACCGAAACATAAAAGGCCGAGACACGAACGTCACATTCGGTCGAAAATATTCACCCCCTTCAACCTCCACAAACGTTGGGTACATGCTGTCGCTACTCGCTACCGCTCGTCAGTAAAACTAGACAAATGCTAGCACCTTAATAGAAGTGGCCGACGCTTGCAACGGCAGGTCACAGGCGCACATTCAAGGCATGAGGTCGTCTCGTTTTGAATCATCTAGGAAACATTTGCTACTGACACGGTAAATAGGTCTCGCAGTGGAGCAAAAGTCAATAGAGAAGAAAATTGTGAAAGTTTTTCAGAGGGGCGTTCCAAATTCGCGGAGAGAAAGAGATGCATAAATCTATTCAAAATGTGTAAATGCTCACAAAATAAGCAACAAAATTTTTTATTAGGAACTAAATAAAGGCGTTCTTGAAGCATGTTTTTTTGTTTTATAGTAAACTAGCTGACCCGACAAACTTCGTATTGCCACAAATTAACCTGTGTTGTACATAAATCATGAATCTCGGATGATCTTTGTCACAATCTCGAATTTTGCAAGCCCCCCAGTGGGCGGCGCTTTCGTCTCGTCCTGAATGATCTAGTGTTACTATAGATAGTTTTTGTGGTCTTGTATTGACTAATATTTTATGGAAGAGTCTCGAATTTCTCGAGTTCGATTAGTTTTTGAGTTTCGCAAAAATTTCTGTTTTATTTGTTTGAGAGTCCATATCCCCCTACCACAGGGGTGAGAGGTCTCTAACTATCGTAAAATGAATTCAAGACTCCAAAATCTCCCACATGCCAAATTTGGTTCCATTTGCTTGATTAGTTCTCAAGTTATAAGGAAATTTGAATTTCATTTGTATGGGAGCTCCCCTCTTAAAAGGGGAAGGGGTCGTAATTCACCATAGAAAAAATTTCTGCCATCTAAAACTCCCACATGCCAAATTTGGTTCCATTTGATTGATTAGTTCTCGAGATAAGAGGAAATTTGCATTTCATTTGTATGGAAGCCCACCCTCTTAAAGGGGAGATGGGCCATAACTCGCTTTCTAAAGAAGAGAGGGGTCTCAATTCACCATAGAAAAAAATCTTGCGTCCAAAACCACTTACATGTCAAATTTGATTCCATTTGGTTGATTAGTTCTCGAGTTATGAGGAAATTTGTTTTTCAATTGTATAGGAGCCCCCCCCCTCTTAAAGTGGGGAAATCCATAGAAAATATTCTTGCCTACAAAAACACCCACATGATAAATTTGGTTCCATTTGCTTGATTAGTTCTAGAGTTATGAGGAAATTTGTATTTCGTTTGTATGAGAGCCCCCCCTCTCAAAAAGGTAAGGGGTCTTAATTCATCATAGAAAAAATGGTTGCATCCAAAAACACCCACATGCCAAATATGGTTCCATTTGCTTGATTAATTCTCGAATTATGAGGAAATTTGTGTTTTATTTGTGTAGAAGCACCCCCTCTTAAAGTTGGGAGGGGTCCTAATTCACCATAGAAAATATTTTTGCCTCCAGAAACCTCCACATGCCAAATTTGGTTCTATTTGCTTGATTAGTTCTCGAGTTATGAGGAAATTTGTATTTCGTTTGTATAGGAGCCCCCCTCTTAAAGTTGGGATGGGTCCTAATTCACCATTGTAAACCCAAAAGGATAGATGTGATATCGGACTACGTCCTTGAAAACGAAACGAACGATTCTATGATACGAATTCAACTGTCTGTTTAATTAGCTCTCTTTACCTTTTATAATCATTTGAATGGAAACAACTGGTATAAAAATCATTAAGGTAGTTTAGCAAATTATAATCAAAATCAATTAGGCGTTACAACGGACACCACAGTATTATATCCCGTCCCGGCGATAATCAGTCATCACCAGAATCACCTAAATAATCTTCCTCATCATCACTAGTCTCTACAGATGTACCAACTGCCCAGGGTTTCATCCTCTCCGCCGCGAATATTGTCGACGTTCGTTTTTGAGCAAAACGAACTCCAGGAACGTCGGTAATCAGGTAACGATCGTTTCCAACTGCCTTTTGAATGATGAACGGTCCCTTGTAGCGCGGCTCCAACTTTTTGCTTTGACCAGTGGAATGCACGTCATTTTCCACCAGCACTAAATCACCTTCACGATATTGCTGCGCCGGCTGCCGTCGTTTATCGAATTGCATCTTCTGCTTTTGTTGTTCACGCTCGATCCTGGTTTGTACAGTTTTGCGCAGTTCTTCAGATCGACCTACAGGAGTTTCCACTGAGAACATCATCAACAACTGGTTCTGCATTATGTCACGCGGATTGTAGCTAAACAATAACGAATGGGGCGACGTCTTTGTTGAATCGTTTACCAACGTGTTCAATCCCCACTGTATCAACCGGAGTTGCTTATCCCAACATTTGTCGTTGTCTTTCACCATACATCTCACTGAATGCAATACGTTCCGATTCTCGCGCTCAACCTGTCCGTTAGCACGAGGAGTTCCGACTGCCACTCTTACATGAGCAATACCCAGCTGCACACAAAACTCTTCAAAATCCTTTGACGTGTATGCCGTTCCTCTGTCGGTAATTATTCGGTTAGGCTTACCGAACGTAGCGAAAACGTCACTCAACATTTGAATCACTGGTTGCGTCTTCGTATTTCGAACAGCCCTCAATACAACGTATTTAGTGAACCCATCTACCAACACTATAATGTACTCGTTTAGGAGAGTAGAACGAATAAATGGGCCTAGATGGTCCAGATGGATCGTGTCGAACGGCACAGGAATATTTTGTATCGGATGAAGCAATCCTTCCTTCCTACCGCTCTTGCTCTTCACGTAGGCACAATACACGCACGAATTTATATACCGCTTCAAATAGTTTTTCATCCGGCGAAACCAAAAATTTCTTCTTACAGCTTCAAACACTTTGTCAGCACCTTTGTGGCCTAAATCGTCGTGGTAGCTACGTGTGATTCGCCACCGTGCACGAGTAGGCACCACCCACTTCAACCCATCATTGCACCGTCGCATCACACCTTCATCGCGCAAAGCATACTCCTTATGTATCTGCCTACCACGATTATCAACCGGAGGTGCAGACAGAATCCGCATTAACTCGTACAAATTTTCGTCTTCTCGCTGCAATAATTTTAACCACTCATCTTCTCTGATATCAATTTGCATCACACTGGCCATCGCAGGCTCGGTTTCTTCACACACTGGCTCTTCAACTGGGTTGCGACTCAAGCAATCGGCGTGCTTCATTTTGGTTCCTTTTCGATGGTCGAGCTCGTAGTCATACTCGAGTAGTTTTAGTAGCCACTTTCCCACCACGGGTAACATTTGCTTTTTCGCGACCGTCTTCTTCACAGCTTCGCAGTCGGTAACAATTTTCACATGGCGGCCCAGTACATATTTCCGAAAACGTTCTAATGACTCCACTATAGCCAAAGCTTCCAGCTCATAGCTGTACTTCTTACATTCGGTCGGTGACGTTTTTCTACTGAAATAACTGATTGGATGTAAACCGTCATCCATTTTCTGCAACAGAATACCCGACAAGCCGTGAGAACACGCATCTGTGTGTAGCTCAATCTCTTTTGCTGGATCATACATCACTATCACTGGTCGATTTACTAATATCACTTTGAGTCTCTCAAAGGCCGATTGTTGCGCATTATCCCACAGGAACTCAGCGTCTTTTTTAGTTAACCGAGTCAAAGGTTCGGCGATCAAACTAAATTCTCTCACAAAGCGTCTAAAATAATTAGCCAGTCCCAAAAACTCTCTAATGTTTCGCACATTTGCAGGAACGGGAAAATCTTTGATAGCACAAATTTTTGCCAATCCTGGCTTTATTTCCCCCTCACTGATTTCAAACCCCAAAAACTCCACTTGCTTCTTCAAGAATTGTGTTTTTTCCAAATTCACTGTTAATCCATTCTCCGATAACGCATTTAACAGTACTTCAAATTTCTTCATCACTTCACTTTCGTTACATCCACCAAAGGTAACATCGTCCAGGTATGCCACGAATCCCATACGACGAAGTGGTGCAATCACAGCATCAATCATTCGTTGAAATACCGCACTGCCATTGGACAACCCGAAGGGCATCTTCAAGTATTCATAATGGCCCATCGGTGTAGAAAAAGCTGTAAACTTCCGGCTTTCCAACGATACTGGAATCTGGTGGTAACCGCGGAACAAATCCACCGCTATAAAAAGTCGTCCTCCCACTAATCTGTTCAAGCAATCCTCGATGATCGGCATAGGCCATTTGTCCTTTACCGTCTTTGCATTAAGAGCCCGGTAATCCACCACCATGCGCCAATCTCCACTCTTTTTCTTAACTAACACCGTAGGACTGTTGTACGGCGACTTTGATTGCTGGATCATTCCTGCCGCCAGCAGGCTCTCCACTGTATCGTCCACCACCTTTTCACGGGAGTATTCCATCGGGTACTGTTTAGTGTATATGGGCTTCTCATCTACCAACTCGATTAGCATCTCACAATTTTTGGCTGTGCCCATCTCTTTGTAGTTCTTTGCAAAGCAATGCCGATATCGTTCAACTACACTTAAAATCTTTTTGCGCTCATTATCACCACCATCCACATTTATCTCAGTAGCCGATATAGGCTCGTATGCCCGAATGTTACACATATTCGAGTGAGTGCCGCTCGGTCCTGAAGATTGTTCGATACTACTAAAGGTGATCTGTGGTTGCTCTTCATCGATTTTTTCGATACGAACGCTTCCCTTCTCTTTGACGAATCGGACATCATCGCGATCGAGAACATCTCGTCCAATTATCACTGTATTCATCTGCACTTTATTCGGCACTACTAAAAGACTAACTTCCAACTTCAATCCATCCACTTCTATTTTTTCGGAGCTACGCTCTCGCACTTGTACTTTATTACCGCCAAATCCAACCAATTGCATTGTGCATGGTTCCAGGTTAGTCAAAATTTCTCGGAAACTTTCCTTTATAGTGGTTACCGCCGAACCGCAATCATACAAAGCATCTACACTGTGTATACCAATTTTCAGCGTTTTCACGTAGCTACTCGTTTGGCCAATTTCATGCATCACTTTAGGAAAAGCCTTTTGATTCGGGGTCTTGGTACAATTTTTCGCTACATGACCCCTCTCATTGCAACGAAAGCATTCGATATTAGAGGAAGGTCGTGTGCTTTTCTTCTCACTGCACATTGCTGCTACATGACCAATACCACTACAACGATAACACTTGATACTCGATCCAGCATCTCCTTTTATCACTGGTTTAGAAGAAGATCCACGAGAGACATCCGTCGTTTTCAGTTGCTTCACTTCGGCCAGCCACTTCAGCTGTTTCAATAGTTCAGGCAAAGTATCGACCTGAGCGATTGTTCCATAACGGCCTTCCAGACCAGACACTATATATTTGATCGTGGCCTGATCAGGAAGTTTTCCCTTTCTAGCCAATGCCACGTGGCTATAGAAATACGTCTCCAAGCTTTCTCCCGCCATTTTCTTACGATTCATCATAGTTTGGTGAATGTTCACGATATCTATCGCCGTTGGAAAATCGATTACCAGCTTAGCTTTAAATTCACTCCAATTCTTCACCGTAGCACCGGAAAACCAAATTTTGGCTGCTCCCTGCAAATTCACTATGCCACATTGCAGCATCCAGGCATCATCGCCGTTATACAATGCTGCCGCCTTCTCGATGGATTCGATCCATTGTTCGGCAGTTGGCGTCGTTGGCACATCAGGGTCAAACGGTAACACTATGTCCTTCACATCACGTACGTCGAACCGGCGCACATTTCCCGCCGAAATTGTTTGCAACGTTTTAATCAGCAATCTCATTGTTTCGTTATCCATTATGTCACTGTTATCACCTGGACTCTGCTTATAGCGCGGATCTCGAGCGTTTATACGTTCAAATTGTTCACGATCAGATTGGATTGTCTCGTTATTAGAATTGCCCCCACTGAACAAGTTTTTCAACAGGCCCAAAGCACCAGCACTATGCTCGCCCGTTTCCGTATGTCCAACAACTTGTTCGGCTACCTCTCTGGAAATCTCTTCCAACTTTTCGTCGTGATCACTCATCACCTTCCGGCAAACACCAAAAATATCCAATCTACCGCTACGATCGCTAACATGAACTTTATACTGACCGTCGCGACAATAGCATTACGCGCGCTAAGTATCTATCCTGTCTACAGAATTGTAAACCCAAAAGGATAGATGTGATATCGGACTACGTCCTTGAAAACGAAACGAACGATTCTATGATACGAATTCAACTGTCTGTTTAATTAGCTCTCTTTACCTTTTATAATCATTTGAATGGAAACAACTGGTATAAAAATCATTAAGGTAGTTTAGCAAATTATAATCAAAATCAATTAGGCGTTACACCATAGAAAATATTCTTGCCCTCGAAAACTTTCACATGCCAAATTTGGTTTCATTTGCTTGATTAGCTCTCGAATTATGAGGAAATTTGTATTTCATTTGTACAGGAGCCCCCCCTCCTAAAGTGAGGAGTGGTCCCAGTTCATCATAGAAAAAATTTTTGTCTATAAAAACACCCACGTGTCAAATTTGGTTCCATTTGCTTAATTAGTTCTCGAGTTATGAGGAAATTTGTATTTCGTTTGTATAGGAGCCCCCCCTCTTAAAGTGGGGAGGGGTTCTAATTCACCATAGAAAATATTCATGCCCTAGAAAACTTTCACATGCCAAATTTGGTTCCATTTGCTTGATTAATTCTAGAGTTATGAGGAAATTTGCATTTCATTTGTATAGGAGCCCCCCTTCCTAAAGTGGGGAGGGGTCCCAATTCATCATAGAAAAAAATTTTGTCTCCAAAAACACCCACGTGCCAAATTTGGTTCCATTTGCTTGATTAGCTCTCGAGTTATGAGGAAATTTGTATTTCGTTTGTATAGGAGCCCCCCCTCTTAAAGTTAGGAGGGGTCCTAATTCACCATAGAAATGTTCTTGCCCTCGAAAACTTTCACATGCCAAATTTGGTTTCATTTGCTTGATTAGCTCTCGTGTTATGAGGAAATTTGTATTTCATTTGTATAGGAGCCCCCCTCCTAAAGTGAGGAGGGGTCCCAGTTCATCATAGAAAAAATGTTTGTCTCCAAAAACACCCACGTGTCAAATTTGGTTCCATTTGCTTGATTAGTTCTCGAGTTATGAGGAAAATTGTGTTTCTTTGGTACAGGAGCCCCCCCTCTTAAAGTGGGGAGGGGTCCTAATTTACTACAGAAAATATTCTTGCCCTAGAAAACCTTCACGTGCCAAATTTGGTTCCATTTGCTTGATTAGTTCTCGAGTTATGAGGAAATTTGTATGGAAGCCCCCCCTTTTAAAGAGGAGAGGAGTTATAATTCCCCTTATAAAGAGGGGAGGGGTCTCAATACCATAGAATAAATTCTTGTCGCCGAAAACACCCACATGCCAAAATTTTGTTCTATTTGCTTGATTAGTTGTCGAGTTATGCAGAAATTTGTGTTTCATTTGTATGGGAGCCCCCCTCTTAGTGGGGGGAGGGGTTTCTAACCATCACTAAAACCTTTCTTGGCCCCAAAAAACCTCTACATGCATATTTTCATGCCGATTGGTTCAGTAGTTTTCGATTCTATAAGGAACATACAGACAGACAGACAGACAGAAATCCTTCTTTATAGGTATAGATAGTTGTTTTTTGTTTGATTAAGGTTATTTGTTAACTGTTTGCTAATTCATGTTTTAATTGAATAGTTATTTAGGCATTCCGAAAAAATTATGCCTTTCGTGATTAAGTCAAAAGGAATTTCAGGCTTCTGTGCCGGTTGTTGAAATTCGGTCACTTGGGTTTCGGCCATTCGTGATTCGACCATTTGTGTTTCGGTCATTCGATACCAGCCCACATTCTCCACTACGACCAGTTATTTGATCTATTGTGTTGATCGCCACTGTTACCCGGTAACTAGATATACAACGGTTTAGTAAGTTGCAACAATAAGTTTAACAAAAATGTTTAATGGAAATAGCTCAAGCTCGAATTGAAAAGAAGGAATTGTTCCAACAGTACTGGATATTTTTGTTAAATATAAACTTTCAATGCATGGAGAGGTTTTCTGGACTTTTGTGTGTCAGATATTCCACTTTGAGATATGCTGTGTCATTTCCTATGCAGCTTAGAAGATGAACGATTTTTCCTCTTTCTAGAAGGCTTATAAGTGTGGATCATTGAAATCTGATTCATCACCTTATAAATCCTCAAAGCGATTGGTCGAAACTAGCTCGACATTTTTTTATCAAATTTCAAATTTCTAGTGCTCTTTCAGACTGGCTAATCTCAGAGTGTAAAATCTAGAGTCCAGAGTCTAGAACACAAACTTGAATGGCCAGAGCCCTGAAGCTAGGGATCAGAGACGAGAGCCAAGAATATAAGCTTTAAAGCCCCGACTATAGAGCCAAGAATCCACTGTTCCAATTCCAGTCTAGAGTCCATAATCCAGAGTACAGAATCCAGATCCCAGTGTCCAGAGCCCAGAGTCCAGAGCCCAGAGTCCAGAGCCCAGAGTCCAGAGCCCAGAGTCCAGAGCCCAGAGTCCAGAGCCCAGAGTCCAGAGTCCAGAGTCCAGAGTCCAGAGTCCAGAGTCCAGAGTCCAGAATCCAGAGTCCAGAGTCCAGAGTCCAGAGTCCAGAGTGCAGCGTCCAGTCTCCAGAGTCCAGAGTGCAGAGCCCGGGGTCCAGAGTCCAGAGTACATAGTCCAGCTTCCAGAGTCCAGATTCGAGAGTCTAGATTCCATAGACCAGAATCCAGTCTCCAGAGTCTAGAGTCCATAATACCGAGTACAGAATCCAGAGTCCAGAGTTCACAGTCCAAAATCCAATCTCCAGAGTCTAGCGTCCAGCGTTCAGAGTCCAGAGTCTAGAGTCCACAGTCAGGAGTCCAGAGTGTAGAATCCAGAGACAAGACTTCAGAGTCTAGCGTCGAAGTTCAGACGCTATAGTCCAGAGTTCATAGTCCAGATTCCAGGTCCAGAGTTCAGAGTCCAGAGTCCAGAGTCCATATTCCAGATTCTAGAGTCCAGAGTCCAGAGTGCAGAGGCCAGGGTCCAGAGTCCAGAGTCCAGAGTCCAGAGTCCAGAGTCCAGAGACCAGAGTCCAGAGTCCAGAGTACAGCGTTCAGTCTCCAGAATCCAGAGTTCAAAGTCCAGAGTTCAGAGTTCAGAGTCTGGAGTCCAGCGTCCAGAGTACATAATCCAGAATCCAGTCTCCAGAGTCTAGAGTCCATAATACCGAGTACAGAATCCAGAGTCCAGAGTTCACAGTCCAAAATCCAATCTCCAGAGTCTAGCGTCCAGCGTTCAGAGTCCA
The DNA here is from genome assembly GCF_943734655.1 of Sabethes cyaneus. NCBI lineage: Eukaryota > Metazoa > Arthropoda > Insecta > Diptera > Culicidae > Sabethes > Sabethes cyaneus. Next base: position 225,533,933 of record NC_071355.1, read on the forward strand.
GAGTCTAGCGTCCAGCGTCCAGAGTCCAGAGTCAGGAGTCCAGAGTCAGGAGTACAGAGTGTAGAATCCAGAGACAAGACTTCAGAGTCTAGTGTCCAAGTTCAGACTCTGTAGTCCAGAGTCCAGAGTCTAGAGTCCAGAGTCCAGAATCCAGAGTACGGAGTCCAGAGTCCAGCGTCCAGCGTCCAGCGTCCAACGCCCAGCGCCCAGCGTCCACCGTCCAGGATACAGAGTCCAGAATCCAAAATCCATAATCCAGCGTCCAGGATCCAAAGTCCAGAGTCCAGAGGCCAGACTCCAGATCCCAGAGATCGGAGTACAGAGTCCAGCGTCCAGAGTATAGGATCCAGAGACCAGACTTAAGAGTCCAGAGTCAAAATTCAGATTCTAGAGTCCAGAGTTTGGAGCCTATAGCTTAGAGACTAGAGTTTAGAGTCCATAATACAGAGTCCAGAGTCCAGATTCAAGAGCATACAGTTTAGAGACTAGAGTCCAGAGCCTAGAATTTAGAGACTAAAGTACAGAATCCAGTGTCTAACGTCCGGCACCCAGCATCCTGCGTCCAGCGTGCAGAGTCCAGAGTTTATAATCCGGAGTTCAAAGTGTATAATCCAGAGAATAGACTTCAGAGCCCAGAGTCCAAATCAAGATTATAGTGTCCAGAGTCTAGTGCCTAGAGTTTAGAGACTAGAGCTCAGACTCCATAGTCCAGGGTCCAGAGTACAACGACCATAGTCTAAAGTTCAGAATCCAGAATCCAGAGTCCAGAATCCCGAGTCTACAATCCAGAGTCCAGGGTCTTGAGTCCAAATTCCGAAGACCAGAGACCAAAACTCCAGAGTCCAGATTCTAAACTCCAGACTTGAGAGTACCGAGTCTTACTTACTTACATTTTTGGCAACAATGCGTTTATCGAATCCACGCGGAATTTAGTAGCCAGGAGCAGGTCTTGGACTGCCTCTCTCCAGTCGCCCCTAACACCCGCTCTTTTAGGGTCCACGTCAGCAACGCTCATCCAACGATAACGGGGTCTCGTCTAATATGCCGTCAAGAATTGATCGCAGGATCTTACGCTCAAAAACGCCAAGAGCTCGTCGGTCGCTCTCATTCAAGGTCCTTTTAGCGAGAATTAGCGTCTTAAAGAATGCAAGTTTTGTACGGAGTTACAGGCTACGGGACCTCAGCTATCTACGTAATCCGTTAAAAGCCCTGTTGGCAGCCGCTATCCGCCTTTTTACTTCACGGCTCACATCGTTGTAACATGTCATCAACGTGCCAATGTAAACAAATTCGTCGATCACTTTAAAAGTATCACCACCGCGTTTCCAACACCCGATGGGCTTCCACGCTCTCTGCCAGCCACCATATGCTTTGTTTTGGTAGAATTTATGATAAGCCCTAGCCTCGTAGCTTCCTCCTTAAGATGCGTGTACGCTTCTTCCACAGCTCTACGATTAACACCGATGATATCAATATCGTCCGCGAACCCTGGGAACATATAAGATTTCGTGATGATGGTACCACTTCTCTGCACGCCTGCCCTTCGAATAGCACCTTCCTATGCAATGTTTAACAGCAAATTCGATAGTCAGCCTCCGAGTTTCAAACCATCGAACGTCACGTTCGACCCCGATGGCTGACCCGCTATGCCTACGCTTACGCTATTCTTTTAAACCCTCAAGGGTAGGTCAGTTTTGTTGGAAAATCATGCTCTAGTATAATCTGCCACATCTCACTTCGTTTACCTGAATCGTACGCCGCCTTGAAGTCTATAAACAAATGGTGAGGCTGCAAGTTGAACTCCCGGCATTTATCATCAAGGGTAAGTCGCTTAGAATATTGTGGCAGGCTCAATTTAGAGAGAAGCTTATCTCATTGATTGAAATTGCGGTACATTCATTTCACAGTTTATGGCACACTGTGGCCCACCTTTTTGACATTTAAATTTTGAAATGTTAGAAATTGGCAGCCCTGCCAATGTTTGTTATTGTCAAAATGATCAAAGCAGTCTGGCTGGGCTTGGGCGAGTGGCGAGTTTGACAGGTTTCACTCGATCAGCACCTCGGCGGCACAGTAAGACACAGACTGAACAAAATTTCTATGAATGAGGTTAACGGAATGTTCTCAGCGACTTACCCTTGTTTATCACAGATTTGTCGCAAGATGAACATTTGGTTCATCGCGGAGCGTCCCTCTCGAAAACCGCAATGGTATTCGTCAACAATGGTTTCCTAAAACGACCTTAGCCTGAGAAACAGGGTGCGGGAGTGAATTTTGTGTGCAGAATCGCTCCTAATTGTAGAGTCTAATGTTCTTCTTAACCCAGGGGACAAAATTTGCGACTCAAAATCTAGCATTCAGAGTTCAAGTTTCAAAGTTTCAGTTTTACACTTGATCTGTCTGCCAAAGACCGGAATGTCATATTTGAAATAATGATGGTCATGATGACGATGATGATGATGATGATGATGATGATGATGATGATGATGATGATGATGATGATGATGATGATGATGATGATGATGATGATGATGATGATGATGATGATGATGATGATGATGATGATGATGATGATGATGATGATGATGATGATGATGATGATGATGATGATGATGATGATGATGATGATGATGATGATGATGCTGATGATGATGATGATGATGATGATGATGATGATGATGATGATAATGATGATGATGATGATGATGATGATGATGATGATGATGATAATGATGATGATGATGATGATGATGATGATGATGATGATGATGATGATGATGATGATGATGATGATGATGATGATGATGATGATGATGATGATGATGATGATGATGATGATGATGATGATGATGATGATAAATTGAGCGCATGATGACCTGGGCATGTGCGGTAGGTGATAGACACTATAAAACATAGAGTCACACCCGCCTCCCAACCCTCGAGACCAAAGAGCTAGTACGCAGTATTTATAACGGGAATCTGTCGCCAAACCCCACAGGGCTTAACACAGTGGATCACAATATTTTTTAACGCAGCTGTGAATCGTTAATTCCAAAACAGCGTTTAGTGTGATTAAACGATAGTTTTTTCGTTCTTCTTTCGCATTCCATCTGTCACCAACTTTTTAAAAACGCATGAATTCTAAGCAAACTTTCATTACTGAAAACGAATAGCTTTCTTGACTAATTTTATTATCCTTATATTTTTCCTATCCCGTTTGAATTCTTAATCGACTCCAAAGCTTTTCCATTTATAAAATCACTTCTTTTAAATCCATATTAGCATAGTTTCACAGGGTCTGTAAACAAACGCTTTTCCTCGGAATGTGCCCCTGCCGCGCCGGATGCTTCCAGCGCACGAAAAGATTCTCTGCTGATAAACAGTTTTTTGCCGGTTTCATGCAGAGCGGTAAACACTATTAAAAGGACTGCCATCAATCAGACTACTGAATGCGGTTGAGCGGTTGATAAATGACCACATTACTTCGGTTTGACCCCGCCATCCATAGGCGAAAGGCTGTGCGTTGTGTTTCAAAACAGGATACCCGCAAATGAACGAATCTGTGTTGCATGATTTCCCATACATACATGTGGAGAAACTGATTGGGCAGAAATTGAATCGACTGATGAAGAGCGGCAGCGCAGTTTCATTTTATTATACTAATGATGGTGGCGATAATGTCAAACTGGACGGAAATTGAAACCAGCCTCCTCTAAGTAGGGCAGAATTAATTATGCACAAAGTCAAACGGTAATCATCTGTTCACATGCCGTAGTTGTCTGCATCGATTGGTGCGTAGCTTCCAATGGACTGGACGGTTAACTGGGACGGACAAAAATCAATCACGCGCTAATTGATACGGACTATATACACGTAATTGATCAATTAGTGCACACATTTTCCGTTGTTTGGGGATCTCTTTACCGGTTCTGCAGCGATTCGCGCGGAAGAAATATCGCATTGGCGCGACCATGGTTGGTTGCGCATTATCGATCCTCGTGGAAACGGACACTGAAGTTCGTCCACTGTGCTGTGGATTGATTCAATCTGACAACTTTTGCAGATTCGTACGCATTTGTACATGAAATTAAGCGCTGCTGAATATTATGCTCCATTAACCTTGCAAGTATTTTGCGAATATCCATCATTCAGTCAAAATGAAAAACTAACGTAAAATAAACTTTATGTGTTCCACTGTACAAAAAAATCAAATAACAGTGGGTGGAACCCACGTCGATGATTGGTACAATCGGCATCGGGCAGCTGCCAACGGAAAATAATAAAAAAGACATCATATTGTTTCGACAATTGATATTCCCTCCGTAAATGACTTTAATGTTGGTCTATAAAAGTGTATGTATCTAAGCCGAAGCAAACTACTGGGAAAACAAAATTATCGTCCATATCCGCAGCTCGCTCTCGCACTCTGGTTCCCGTATCCTGCCAGCCTGCCAGGAGAGGAGAAAACCGACAAAACAGAAAGACATCTCATGGAAAACAATTTTACGACTATCTTGTGGCTTACATACCAGCTTATCTGCGGTTTCCCGAGACAGACTGCCGATTTTCCGGGTACATAGTTCCATTTCGAACGGAGTACGTACCGGCTTGGTCTGTTTAGGTCATGCAGTGAGTTCCGGCAGACCGCAAAACGTTCTTCGGCCATCAGCCAGCCACACTTACTGCACTGTTGTGTTGTGACTGTTGTAGGTAGACTACCGTTCAATTCACATTTTGTACCGGTCGGGAGGTAGAGCGTATTCATTTTCTACAACATTAACGAAACCTAGAGGTAATTTATTTGTATTTTATTCACACTCGCATGCGGTAGGTTGACCGAAAGAAATTAGTCTGAAAATGAAAAGCTGTTCCATGCTTCATTCATTGCTTTACCAAAAGGGGTAGTGTGGGAGTGAATTACGCAGGGATATGTGTGTTTGGCTTTTTTATCAGATTCCTCCATAATATAGGTCAATCTAACTTACAGGCCACCACCGTCGACAACGTACTTCTTTCACCAAAGGATTGAATGCTGCTGACAGTCCACGCATGCGGGAGATGAAGGGGCTGGGCTGGGCTGGCTGGCTGGCTGGTTAGCTGGCCGGGAGGGTTCGCGCGATGTTAAGGGACGTACCAGAGAGCAATGAAACTTCTTCCTTTCGCTTTCCTAATTTATGTATTGCCATTACAGAGCATAACTGCAAATGCAGAGTACGGACGCACACACACAATGTACACGGGTATGTATAGTGTGGAGAGTATTTATTGTTGCTTTTGGTAACCTAATTTAACTTGGTTGTTGGATTGTTTTATACTCCGTTGTGTATTCCCAAAACGGTGGAAATTTGTTTGTACAATATCCGTTCATTAGGGCTCCCGAATAGATTTCAATTTGCTGTAGCAGCGATTGTTGTGATAGGTAGAATAATGTGGAACAAAATGCTGCTGGTAGCGAATTTCGAATGTTAATTGAAATGCTTTCTTAATTAATAGATGTGGTAACAATAAATTTCTTTGTTCAGAAGGACTAACCACGATTCTGAAGAGGCGTAACGTTCAAGCTTTCTATAGAAAACAGAACGATCAGAGCGCCGTAGGGTACTAATCCAACAGCTAAAATAATATTAAGCTTTAGTTAACCGAAAATTCACAAGGGTTGTGTTCCAGACATGACCGGTTGGCGTAGAACTACGTTATGCGGGTTTTGGAACGACAGCTTGCATGTAAACAACACTTTTTTCACTTGCAGTGACGAAATCAACTGAATTTTGATTCAAATTAGGACCTGAATTTGTTCATGATTTTGGGTATAAGGATAGACTTGAACTTGAACTCGAACCTTAATTCGGACCCAAATTGAACTTTAGTTTAGACCCCAAATGGATCTGAATTTGGGTTGGCATTACCATTTAAGTTTGATGTTGGGCTTGGACTGGAATTTAGACTTGAGTTTGAATCGTTATTTGCACCAGTATTTGGATCAAGATTTGGTTCCTTCTTTGAACCAGAGTGCGGACTTGGATTTGGACCTGAACTTAGTCCTGAATTTAGACTTGAACTATAATTTGAACCAGAATTCGAATCCGCATTTGGTTTTGAATTATAACTACAATGTGGATTTTACTTGGATTTGAATTTGGACTTGAAATGGGATCTGAACTCGGATTCCTATTTTGATCCGAAATTGTTCCCGGATCTGGAGCTGATCTTTGGTCAGATTTAAACTTACAATTGAATCTTTATTTAGAATGAAATTTAACGCTAAATTCAAACCTACGATTCGACCTGAGTTTAGACTTAAATTTATACCTTACTAGCTGACCCGACAAACCGACGTATTACCACTAATTAACCTGTGTTGTACATAAATCATGAATCTCGGATGATCTTTGTCACAATCTCGAGTTTTGCAAGTTTCTGAGGAGTTCAACCTTAGATGATTCATTTTGGCAGTTACGTAACTATGAAAGCATCCCAGGTAACCAATAAGCATCACCAATGCTATTCAAATGTAGGCCACTAAGCATTCAAGTCGCCTTAAATGCTACTTAAATGCTATTCTCGCAAAATATACAGCTACTTTACTGATAACCTTCTTATTGCGCTAACAATGCTAATTTACAGCTAATTACCGGCACGAAGAATTTGAATATAATTTTAGATGCAAATTTACAACACCTGTGCAGTCAAAAAGCGAATATACAAAAGCGTGCAATATAAAATGCCAGATACGCTGATTTGCTGCTTATGTTAATGCTTATTAGTTACCAGGACTGGGTAGTTTAATATACAAATGTGCAATTTTCCCTCACAGTAAAGTAGAAAACAACTCCCCTGTCGCCTCAGTGCATAGCCAGAAAGCGGATAGTAATATTCGCTATGATTGTACAACATTTCGCTGAATATCATTTTGTGAAAAACCTTAAGCGGAATGTACCATTTCACGGAAAACTTTTTTGTGGAAAGTACCATTTCGCGATCCTCTCCTTACTCGCTCGTTCCAGGAAACCCAGGTAGACCTAGGAAAACAAATAAACCTAGACAGTAGTGATTTCTGCGGGAAGTTGCCTCCTCTTAGTGGGCGACGCTTCCGACGGCGGGTCACCGGCAACACTCGCGGCCGTCTCGTCCTGAATGATCTAGTGTTACTATAGAGTTTTTGTGGTCTTGTTATTGACTAATGTTTTATGGAAGAGTCTCGAAATTCTCGAGTTCGATTAGTTTTTGAGTTACGCAAAAATTTCTGTTTTATTTGAATGAGAGTCCATAGCTCCCTACCACAGGGGTGAGAGGTCTCTAGCTATCATAAAATAAATTCAAGACTCAAAAATCTCTCACATGCCAAATTTGGTTCCATTTGCTTGATTAGTACTCAAATCATAAGGAAATTTGTATTTCATTTGTATGGGAGCCCCCCTCTTAAAAGGGGAAGGGGTCGTAATTCACCATAGAAAAAATTTCTGCCATCTAAAATTCCCACATGCCAAATTTGGTTCCATTTGATTGATTAGTTCTCGAGATAAGAGGACATTTTCATTTGTATGGAAGCCCACCCTCTTAAAGAGAAGATGGGTCATACTCGCTAAAGAGGAAAGGAGTCTTAATTCAGCATAGAAAAAAATCTTGCCTCCAAAACCACTTACATGTCAAATTTAGTTCTATTTGCTTGATTATCTCTCGAGTTATGAGAAAATGTGTTTTTCATTTGTATAGGAGCCCCCCTCCTAAAGTGGGGAGGGGTCCTAATTCACCATAAAAAATATTCTTGCCTACAAAAACACCCACATGCTAAATTTGGTTCCATTTGCTTGATTAGTTCTAGAGTTATGAGGAAATTTGTATTTCGTTTGTATGGGATCCCCCCTCCTAAAAAAGTAAGGAGTCCTAATTCATCATAGGAAAAATGGTTGCCTCCAAAAACACCCACATGCCAAATTTGGTTCTATTTGCTTAATTAGTTCTCGAGTTATGAGGAAATTTGTATTTTGTTTGTATAGGAGCCCCCCCCCCCCCTCTTAAAGTGGGGAGGGGTGCTAATTCACCATAGAAAACATTCTTGCAGTCGAAAACTTTCACATGCCAAATTTTGTTCCATTTGCTTGATTAGTTCTCGAGTTATGAGAAAATTTGTATTTCATTTGTATGGGAGCCCCCCCTCCTATAGTGGGGAGGGGTCATAATTCCCCTTTTAAAGTTGTGTTTCATTTGTATGGGAGCCCCCCCTCTTAGTGGGGGTCTCTAACCATCACCAAAACCTTTCCTGGCCCCAAAAACCTCTACATGCAAATTATCACGCCGATTGGTTCAGTAGTTTTTGATTCTATAAGGAACATACGGGCAGACAGACAGACAGACAGAAATCCTTTTTTATAGGTATAGATTTTAAAGTTTTAGTTTGAGAATTTATACCTGAATTTAAACCAATAATTAGATCATAACTCGGACTAGGAGTTGGAGTTGAATTTGAGCTTTCCTGTGATTCTGTAAGTCTCTGTAAAGTAGGTCTTGAATTTAGCGTTTCACTTGGACTTGAATTAGGTTCTAAATTTGAAATTCAATTCGAATATCAATTTTTTACAGAATTTGGTCCTAAATTAGGACTCTTATTCAAATCTAGATTTGTACTTGATTTTGAATGAAGAGTTGAGTTTGGATTTGAATTTGGACCCGAATTGTAACCGGAATTTAGACCAGAATTGGAACCGGAATTAATACTTGAGTTTGGACCTGAGTTTGGAGTTGAGTTTTAACTTCTCTCAATTGGGATTTGAATTTGGGATTGGGAAAAATTGGGAAAAAGAATTTTAAACCTGATTTTGGACATGAATGTGGACAGGAATTTGAGCCTGAATTTAAACCACGATTAGAACCTTAATTTGAACCTTAATTTATTGTATAATTTGGTTTTTGGTATTTGTACTTATATTCGTATGTGGATTTATAGTTGATTTTGAATGAGGACTTTTACTTTGATTTGAATTCGGACATGAATTTCTATTTCTAATTGTTTCCGGAATTTAGACTAGAATTAAAATCGGTTTTAATACATGAATTTGGGCCTAAATTTTCAATAGGAACTGAATTTGGAACGAAATTTAGACCTGAGTTTGGACTTGAATTTAGACTCGAACACGAAGTTGAATCTGAATCTGATCCACAATTTCGCTTCAGATTTGGACCTAGGCTTGGATTCTAACTTGTGCTCTCATTAAAACCTGAATTCAGCCATGGATTTGAACCCCGAAATCACCCTTGAAATAAGGCTTGAATCTTGCGTTTCACTTGGACCTGAATACACTCAAGTCTTTTTTTACACGGTTTGCTTTTTTCGATTACTCGAAAACGGTGCAGCTAAGGAACTATTTACAATCTACGTGAGGAATGTCGAGCTACTCCCAAATGTATTGAGCAATAAATTAATGGTCTCTAAGTTACCCCGTTCTTAATACTCAAAAAACTAAACCGTGTAAAAAAAGTACTTGAGTGTTTGAATGTCAATTCGGACCTTTATTAATGCAGAATTTGGTACTTTGGAATTTATAGCTGGATTTGGAATGAGAAGTTGGACTAAAAAACATACATACTTGAGTTTTGGCCAGAATTGTAACCGGAATTTAAACTATAATTTAGACCAGAATTAGTACTTAACCATTAGTAGAATTAGTACTTAACTTAGTTAGACGAGAGATGAATTTGGACTTAAATCTTAATTTGGATGTAAATTCGGAACGAAATTTAGACTCGAATTTCTATTTGAACATGTACCTCAATTGTGGTCAAAATTATAACCGGAATTTAAATCATAATTTAGATCAGAATCACTATTTAAATTGAACCTGAGTTTGGAGCTGAATTTGGACTTAACTCTTAATTTGGATTGGAATTTGGAACGAAATCCAGACCTGAACTTGGACTGGAATATGGACGTGGAGTTCTACTTGGACTTGACTTTGGACCAGAATTTGAACCTTAATTTGGACTTGAATCTAGTTCGCAATTTGGTCCCAGAGTCAGATTAAGGCTTGGAATTGAACTAGAGTTTTCATTTGGATCTGCGTTAAGGCTCGAATTTAGCGATTCACTTGGATTTGGATTTGATCTACGGTCAGTGCACAATCATGGGCCACACACAATTATGGGCCATTTTAGCTTTACCTGCCTATTAATGCGTGAATATTATACTAATTGATTGATAAAATTGTCACTCATAACTAGCACTTCCCTACTAGTACGGTTGTTACAAAGTTATTGCAGTAACCGAAATATGACTAATTTCAGTCGTATATAATCCGGTTGCTATAACTAAATGGACCTATATTGTGCTACTTGGGTAATGACTTGATCAATCATTAGGTGATATTTAAACGGAAATTAGCAGCTAAAGCTAAAATGACCCACAATTGTGTGTGACTCATGATTGTGGACTGACTGCAGAATTCAAACTTCAATTTGGACCTGAGTTTATTGCATAATTTGGTTCTTTGGTATTTGGACTCAAGTTTGTATGCGGATTTATACTTGATTTTCAATGGGGAGTTGGGTAGGACTTGAATTCAGACCTTCATTTAAACTTGAATTCGGGCCTGAATTTGGACTAGATTTATAACCTGAATTAGCACTTCAAATTGGACCAGAGTTTGGAATTGAATTTGAATTCGGAACCCTAAACCTAAATCTGGATATGAATTTTGATTCGAATTTGGACATGAATTTGAAAATAAAAAATATATTTTTAAAATATAGGTTTCGTATTCTACTAAGACGCTCCAAAAACTTCAGTCATGAATTTGAACCTGATTTTTAACCACGATTGGAACCGTAATTTGGACCTGAATTTGAAACTTAGATTGGACCTGAACTTGGAGTTATGGTTGGATTAGTATGTGGTCCCGATTTTGCGCTGAATTGAGTCCTAAATTTTACGTCAAATTTCGCCCTGAATTTGTATCTGTTTTTGGACATCCAGCTAGACTACAACTTAATTACTTTCGATCTTAATTCATACCCGGCTTTGGATCTCAATTCGGACCTAAATTTAGGCTTGAATTGACATTTAAGCTTCTAGTTGGGTTCTTTTTAAAGTTTCGCTAGGATTTGAATTTGAACCTGAGTTTTACCCTCGATTAAAACCAATAAATCGGACCTGAGTTTGAACGTTACCTGGGACCTGAATTTGTACCACGTTTCGGTACTGGATTTTGGCTTGGATTTCAATTTCGACCTGAATTCGAACCCGCTTGGATCTCAATTTGGAATCAGACTTGCATTAGAATGCGGTTTTGAATTGGAACCTTAATTTGGAGCTGAATTTAGTCCTAAATTTTGCGTTAAATTTGGATCTGACTTTGTATCTGATTTTGGACATATACAGCTGGAATTGAACTTTTTTACTTTGGATCTTAATTCGGATTCCAATTTGGGTCTGAACTGGCGTTTAAGTTTGGGCTTGGAATTGGACTGGATAAAATTTTATTTAGTACTTGAATTTGGAACTGAGTTTGAAGTTTATTTTGGCCTTAATTAAGGTTTGAATTCGGACCGAAATTTATACCTGAATTTGGACTTGAATTTGGATTTGAATTTGGACACGAATTTGGGTCTGAACATGAACCACAAGTCGAATCTTAATTTGGACCTAAATCTGGTCCACAATTTGGCCCCAGATTTGGACTTGGGTTTGGATTCGAACTTGAGTTCTCATTTGGATCCGATTTCGGCCATGAATTAAAACCCAAAATTGAATTGAGATTTTAATTGAGCGTTTCACTTGGATCTGAATATGAACCTCAATTCGGGCCTTAATTTATTACAGAATGTCGTCCGTTTAAATTTAGACTCAAGTTCTACGTGATTTTTAATGAGAAGTTGGACTTGAATATGAACCTGAATCTTGGCTAGAACTATAACCGGAATTTAAACCATAATTCAGAACAGAATTGGTACTTGAATTTGAACCTAAGTTTGAATTTGAATTTGGACTCGAATTTGGACGTGAATTTGGGCCAGAATTTGAATCATGATCAAAACCTTAATATGAACCTGAATTGGAACGTCATTTTGAACCTGAATGTGATCCACAATTTGGGCCCGATTTGGATTTGGATTCGAACTTGAGTTCTTATTTGGCCCCGAATTTGAATTTAAATTTAGAGTTTCTTTGGGACCTGAATTTGAACCTTAATTTGAGCTTGTAATTGGATTGCGATTTGGTCCCGGATTTAGAATTCAGAATTCTTGGGCTTGAAACTGTTAGGCTAAATTACGAAAACTGAAATTAAATAACAAGAAAACTTTCCAATTATATTCTACTATCAAACTTTACTATGTAGATTGATTATTTTCAGTTTTCTTTTTAATTTAATATCACATTTTCGGCATTTGTTAGCTTGTACTTTTGATTTCCGAGGATATATGACATGGAACAGAAAGTACTAAACATACCACACATTTCCGATTGCAACATAAATAAATATTTTTTGGGGCTTAATCGAAATTAATAGCTTTGTAAGAGCCGTCGGTTGGGTGTTTAGCGTTATTAGTACAAAATAATTGATGGAAGAAGACAACTTAAGCACTAAATGGTCCACTAATGGGTAATTTACCCTATTTTGAGGTAAATAATCCCTTACGTAGTACTTAATTCTGTGCTACCGACCGAGCTTTACAATTGCTAAACGGGTAAATTCAGCGCAGGTACACAAACAAGTCGGTGTGTCCTTTAAATAACAACAAAAGTCTACGAAACGCTTTAAAAACGAGAAGCGCAGAGCTGTAGAACTCCAGTCATATTTTCGTTGTGAGTGCTGATCTGGTATTATTTCCAAACCAATCCGACATGGAATCTTTGTGGATCGAGCAGTATAGTAACTTACCGTTGCACGTTTATGAAAATATTTTTCAATACCTAAGTGTTCCGGATCGGTTGAATGCCTCGTTGGTGTGCAAAAGTTGGTCAACGGCTATATTCCAATCACAAAAGCTTCTCGCTGATATGCACGTAGTAGCGTGGCGTTACGACGAGGACGACAACGTGCAGCTGATGGACGAATCCTGTAGACGTTATCGGTGTATAAAGTTTCCAGGCTGCACTGGTAGGCATGTACTGGAGGACCACGAGAAGATACTCAGCACGGTCGTGCAGCTTAATGATCGACATCACTTTCAGTCAGCAAGGATAAAACAATTCTGTGAGAGAGAAATCTGGATCGGGCGCTACCTGTCAAACCTTCGCCATTTGGACGTTGACATAAACTACTACGGCCCCAGGTACGATTTCTGGGCTGATGCATTTGAGTTTTTCTCAAATCTTAACACGCTTACTATGCGCAAAGCCGACGACGAAGTTATGGTTGCGGTACAGCAGCACTGTCGGAAGCTTACCAGATTGCGTCTGATTGATTCTTCACTCAATACACATCTGGAGGATATTCTCTACTTTCCAGAACTTGAAGAGCTCGTATTAGACCACATAATAATTTTGACGATCGGCGAAGGCAGGCTACGTTTGCCAAAATTAACGCGTTTTACTGCACAATTATTCGATCCCGACATATGGGAAGATGAAAGCTGGAGCCTAGAACTGCACGCTCCTCAGCTGGAAGCAGCAAAGCTGTCATATGATGCTATGCATACTATTACTATCCGATCACTAATGGTTAATTTCGAGAAAGTCCCGATTCCTAACACGAAACCAGCCTGGAGGGTTAAGCTAGAGCAATGGCTAGAGTTACATGAAGAAGCTTTACTTACTAGTAGCTTTACATTTTTATTATTATCTATTCTGACTTTAGTAGGCTTTTCAGCCTTTAAGACTTTTTACCCATATTTCGTAACGCTTTGGGAAGAGGGATGGCGATCGAGTTACTTGTTTCATTTCTGTTTCGCTACTTATTGTTACCCAGGGTAGAGGAGTAGTAATAGTTACATAACAAAATTATAAATATCAAAAACGCAGTTGTAAAACGAGGAAAGGACGTGTTGGTGGTGAAAAACAGTAAATCGATTTAGACTGATGAAGATTCAGATACAAAACTACATTTCATAGCTAATACCTGAATATTGTTTTATTAATTTTATTAAACTCGATAAAATAAAAAAATTGCGATTTATGAGTTTTTGTTTCAATTCCCCTACACGGATGGGGGCGGAGTTTTGGTTTGGTCTCGAAATTTAAAAGGGGGGGGGGGGATTAAAAAAACCGGGATTGTTTCGTTACCCAAGCACTCATTGGATTAAAGTTATAAAAAACCCTAACATTTAAATAAATTCGTAACACATAAAACCATACCATGTTCGGTGTCACATCCAAGGTTATTGGATTTTGAAGTCCGTTAAATTATAAATGCGAATAATTTCTGCTGTCGCTCTACCAGATTTTTTTTGTTTTTTATTTTTGTTCGACCGGATAATACAGGGTCAGTAGTAACAACTGTTAGTAAAGTAAATGGTCACAAAAAGAAGACGTTTGCATAAGTTTAAATTTTGATTAATTTAGTGTAAAGTATATCCGAACCATTTGACGTTGTTATCGACTGTAATATTTTTTTCTGGCTGGTGAGCCTAGAAAACCTGAATCTAAAAAACTACAAGGTATACAGCCCTAAGAGTTGTACGAAAGGGTGACGTAGGACTATATCAGATCCTTAGATCAAAGACTAATGTAAACTGCATTTCTGGCATATGTTTGTTTATAAGAATCTGTTAGTGCCATTGTTTAAGTGATTGTTTAAAAGAGAAGAGCGAAATATTCAGATTCAATTTTTCATTTAATGCAATGGTGGCTTTGAAAATACGTGGACGGAGGTCATAGGTACAACACCTGCAACCTTTGAGACATACACTCAAAAAAATCAGCACGTCAAGTTTACGTGAAAACATAGGTAATTCTCATCCACCACACTTTTCATGTAACATTCACGTGAATTGTTGGTAACTCGCACTCATACTAACCAGTTTACGTGCGATTCCAGTAAATTTTATCAATTTTCCCATTAAAGTTGCTATATAGAAGTTTACATGATTTTTCACGTGGATGCGACGTGTCAATTTTTTTGAGTGTAGAGATTTCTTTTAAAAATCACTTGTGTTCATCATAAAGGTTGAAATCGTAATGAATTATCCTCCTACTACATGGATGAGGGGTCTCAGAGCATCATAAAATAAATAAATTCAAAATAAATTCATGCCTTCAAAAAACCCCACACGCCAAATTTGGTGCCATTTGCTTGATTAGTTCTCGAGTTATGAAGAAAGTTGTATTTCATTTGTATGGGATCTCCCCTTCTTAAAGAAAGCAAAGATTCTAATCCACCATAGAAAAACTCCCCCCCCCCCTGTTAAAAGACGGATGGGTCTCATTATACCATAGAAAAAACTCCTGCCTTCTAAAACCCCCACATGCCAAATTTGGTTTCATTTGCTTGATTAGTTCTAGAGCTATGAGGAAATTTGCAGTTCATTTGTATGGGAATCCCCCTTCTTAGAAGAAGAAGGGGTCTCAGTACACCATAGAAAAACATCTTACCTCCAAAAACCCCCACAAGCCAATTTTGGTTCCTTTTGTTCGAATAGTTCTCGAGTTATGAGGAAATTTGTATATTATTTGTATGCCCCCCTCC
Organism: Sabethes cyaneus; assembly: GCF_943734655.1. Classification (NCBI taxonomy): domain Eukaryota; kingdom Metazoa; phylum Arthropoda; class Insecta; order Diptera; family Culicidae; genus Sabethes; species Sabethes cyaneus. The sequence goes on from NC_071355.1 coordinate 225,549,550, forward strand.
TAAAGAAGAGAGGGGTCACAATTTACCATAGAAAAAAATCTTGCCTTCTGAAATCCCCACATGCCAAATTTGGTCCCATTTGCTTGATTAGTTCTCGAATTTTAAGGAAATTTGTGTATCATTCGTATAGGAGTCCCCCCTCTTACGCCCTCCTTAAAGTTGCTCTCTCAACCCCCTAAAAATTGCTGGTCATTTGATCTATCCAACGACATATAAATTGTTCAGTTTCGTTCAGTAGTTTAGTAGTTATTAACATTTGAAATCTTTCATTCAAACGTTACACTTCTATTTTCGTTTTCACAAAGTGCTACACAGTCCCAGTAAAGTAAACAAAGACGTAGTCCTATGTCAAAAATCCACATTATTTGTTTCAAATTAGTTCAATTCAAATTTTATTCCCTTTACTGTAATTACCAGTCACAAGCGTTGTTTTACTTTGAATTCGGAACGAAATTTAGACTTGAATTTGGATTTAAATATCAACCTCAATTTTGAGCTTAGAGGTAAATTTGGACTTAAATCTTAATTTAACTCTACTATGAATATTTATTCTGCACAGATACATATTTCGCCTACGGCTTACAGGCTTTTTCAGTGTTTGTTTTCGAAAAGTCTGCAAGTCGTAGGCGAAATACGTAACAGTCCAGAATAAATTTTATTTTTATCGGCTGTCAGTCTTTATAAATCAGGACAGATTTTGTACTTTCTCCGATATATTTTGTAGTCTTTATCAAGGATTTCTACGATACATTGGGTGTTAGATTTGTTACTAATTTTGTTAATTTTCAATTTTATACGTACAATACAAGTACAGAAAGTACAAAATCTGTTCTGATTTATAAAGACTGACAGCCGATAAAAATAAAATAAAATTTCACAGTCGACAAAACATACCCAGTCCAGAATAAATATACATAATAGAAAGAAATTGGACCTCAATTTTTGCCAAAATTATAACTGGAATTTGAACCATAATTTAGACTAGAATTAGTACTTGAATTAGGACCTGAGTTTGGAGTTGGATTTGGACTTAAATCTTAATTTGGAATGAAATTAAAACCTGAACTTGGACTGGAATTAGGACATTGGGAATTCTACTTGGCTCGAATTTGGATCTGAATTTGAACCGCGATCAGAACCTTAAATTGAACCAGAATTCGAACCCTAATTTGAATCTAGTCCGCAATTTGGCCCCACAGTTAGAATAAGGCTTGGAATTGAACTGGAGTTTTCATTTGGATCTGCACTAAGGCTTGAGTTTGGCGTTTCACTTGGACTTGAATTTGAACTAGAATTGAAACTTCAATTTGGACCTTAGTTTATTGCATAATTTGGTTCCTTGGTATTTGGACTCAAATTTGTATGTAGATTTATACTTGATTTTCAGTGGGGAGTTGGCTAGGTCTTGAATTTGGACCTTCATTTGGACTTGAATTCGCGCCTGAATTTGGATCAGTTTTATAACCAGAATTAGCACTAGAATTTGAAGCAGAGTTTGGAATTGAATTTAGATTTTTTTTTTGAAACGAAGATTCTACAATTGATGAAAGGACGGTAAGGGAAAGTAATGAAGAAGGATTTTTTCAGGAATGAAGGGGAAGGGTGGAAAGGAAGGGGGGGGGGGTAATAGGTAGCTATGCTTAACAAGTTGTCGTTGCGACTCCTATCTTTTGTCCAATGCTGGAAGGTGCATGGGTCGAACTAAGCTGTAATCAGCTTGGAACAGCTTGCTTCGACCCATGCACCTTCCAGCATTGGACAAGCATAGCTACCTATTACCCCCCCCCCCCCTTCCTTTCCACCCTTCCCCTTCATTCCCGAAAAAAATCCTTCTTCATTACTTTCCCTTACCGTTCCTTCATCAATTGTAGAATCATCGTTTCAAAAAAAAAATTAATATATGCCTGACCGCATTTCAAGGTCATGACTAAAGTCACGAGTTTAGTCAATTGAATTTAGATTTAATCTCAGTTAGAACTTAAATTCGAACCTAAATTTCGACATGAATTTGAATCTGATTTTTAATGTCGATTACGGTTTTTACGGTTCTTAATTTGGACCTGAGTTTGAACCTTAGATTGGACCTAAATGCGGAGTTAGGTTTGGATTAGTATATGGTCCCGACTTTGAGCTGAATTTAGTCCTACATTTTACGTTAAATTTGGACTTGAATTTGTATCTGTTTTTGGTAATCCAGCTAGACTTGGACTTCATTACTTTGAATCCAAATTCAGACCCGACTTTGGATCTCAATTCGGACCTAAATTTGGGTTGGAATTAACATTTAGGTTTTTAGTTGGGTTCTTTTTAAAGTTTCGCTAGGATTTGCATTTGAACCTGAGTTTTACCTTGGATTAAAACCATAATTTGGACCTGAGTTTGAACCTTACGTGGGACCTAAATTTGTACCACGTCTTGATCCTGGATTTTGACTTGGGATTGGATTTCAATTTCGACATGAATTTGAACCCGCTTGGACCTGAATTTGGAGTTAGACTTGGATTAGAATGTGGTTTTGAATTGGAACCTTAATCTGGAGCTGAATTTAGTCCAAATTTTGTCAAATTTGGATTTGACTTTATATCTGATTTTGGATATACACAGCTGGACTTGAACTTTTTTACTTTGGATCTTAATTTAGATTCGAATGTGGGTTTGAACTTGCATTTAAGTTTGTGTTTGGGCTTGGAATTGGATTAGGATTAGGACTGCATTTGGACCCGAATTATTCCCAAAATTTAGACCAGAAATAAAATTTTATTTAGTACTTGAATTTGGAAGTGAGTTTGGAATTTATTTTGGACCTAAATCTTAATTAAGGTTTGAATTCGGAACGAAATTTATACCTGAATTTGGACTTAAATTTGGACACAAATTTGGGCTTGAATATGAACCACGATACGAATCTTAATTTGGACCTGAATCTGGTCCACAATTTGGCCCAAGATTTGGACTTGGGTTTGAATGCGAACTTGAGTTCTCATTTGGACTCGATTTCGGCCGTAAATTCAAACCCAAAATTGGACTTGAATTGAAATTTTAATTTAGCGTTTCACTTGGATCTGAATATGAACCTCTATTCGGGCCTTAATTAATTACAGAATTCGTTCCATTTGAATTTGGACTCAAATTTGTATCTGGATTTCACCATGATTTTGAATGATGAGTTGGACTTGAATATGAACCTGAATGTTGAGTTAGAATTATAACCGGAATAAAAACCATAATTTAAAGAATAATTGCCACTTGAATTTGGACCTGAGATTGGAATTGAATTTGGGCTTGAATTTTGACATGAGTTTGGGCCAGAATTTGAATCATGATTAAAACCTTAATTGGAACCTGAATTTTAACCTCATTTTGGACCTGAATGTGATCCACAATTTGGGCCCGATTTGGGCTTGGATTCGACTTGACTTGAGTTCTTGTTTAGCCCTGAATATGGACTTGAATGAAGGCTTGAATTTAGCGTTTCTTTTGGACCTGAATTTAAACTTGTATTTGGATTTCGATTTGGTCCCGGATTTGGAATTCGGAATTTGATCTTGAGCTTGAAACTAACATTGGTTCCTGAATTCAGACATGAATTCGAACCCCAATTTCAACCTGAGTTCAGACTTGACTTTGGACTTGAAATTGTATTTAAATTTGGATCCAAACTTGAAACTGAGTTACGAATGAGACTTCGCTTTGAATTTGGACATTGATTTTGACTTAAATTTAAACCTAAATTTGGACCGAAAATTGGACCTGAATTTACCGAACTACAACCGGAATTAGGAACTTATTTTGGGTATTAATTTTAACCCGAGTTTGGACACGAACTTGGACTTGCATTTGGAGTTCGACTTGGACAGTAACATGCACTCAAATTTGAACTTTAATTTGGAGTTGAATGTGGTCTTAAATTTTAACTCAAGTTCGAACCTGAATTTTTACCTGGTTTTTATAATACAGTAGTACTCGAGCTTGAGTTTGAACTTTAAGCCATGGGGTATAAACGTCCTTAAGAACTTGACGCTGCATCTATTCCAATTAAATTCTACTATCTACACACTTAAAAAATTTTGCACCAAAGTCGGCAAAATTTTGCAAATTTTGTAATAAATTAAGGCCCGAATAAAGGTTCATATTCAGATCCAAGTGAAAAGCTAAATTAAAATCTCAGTTCAAGTCCAATTTTGGGTTTGAATTTATGGCCGAAATCGAGTCCAAATGAAAACTCAAGTTCGAATCCAAACCCAAGTCCAAATCTGGGGCCAAATTGTGGACCAGATTCAGGTCCAAATTAAGATTCGTATCGTGGTTCATGTTCAGGCCCAAATTTGTGTCCAAATTCGACTCCAAATTCAAGTCCAAATTCAGGTACAAATTTCGTTCCGAATTCAAACCTTAATTAAGATTTAAGTCCAAAATTAACTCCAAACTTAGTTCCAAATTCAAGTAAAACAGAAAGTACCATACATAACACACATTTTAGTTTATAAAATTTTAGCTGCATTTTATTACAAATGCCCTAAAATCGACATTTGCAACAAGTGAGGATCCATTTTATGGTTAACAATGCAAAGTATGTCGCCATTAGTGGACCTTTTCCATGCAAAATTATCTAATATTTTAATGCAATTGCGTTCAAAATAATTGATGGAAGAAGACAACTTAAGCACTAAATGGTCCGCTAATGGTTTAGTTACCCTATTTTGAGGTAAAAAAACCCTCACGTAGTAATTCTGTGCTACCGACAGAACTGGACAATTGCTAAAGGGGTAAATTCAACGCAGGTACTCAAACATGTTCGTGTTGTCCTTCGAGTAACAACGAAACTCAGCGAGAAGCAAAGAGCAGTAGAGCTCCAGTCATATTTTCGTTGTGAGTGCTTATCTGGTGTTTTTTTCCAAACCCATCCGACATGGAATCTTTGTGGATCGAGCAGTATAGTAACTTACCGTTGCACGTTCATGAAAATATTTTTCAATATCTAAGTGTTCCGGATCGGTTGAATGCTTCGTTAGTGTGCAAAAGTTGGTCAACGGCTATATTCCAATCACAAAAGCTTCTCGCTGATATGCACGTAGTAGCGTGGCGTTACGACGAGGACGACAACATGCAGCTGATGGACGAAACCTGTAGACCTTATCGGTGCATAAAGATTCCAGGCTGCACTGGTAGGAATGCACAGGAGGACCCCGAGAAGATACTCAGCACGGTCGTGCAGCTTAACAATCGACATCACTTTCAGTCAGCAAGGATAAAACAATTCTGTGAGGAAGAAATCTGGATCGGGTACTACCTGACAAACCTTCGCCATTTGAACGTTGACATAAATTGCTACGGCCACAGGTACTATTTCTGGGCTGATGCCTTTGAGTTTTTCTCAAATCTTAACACGCTTACTATGCGCAAAGCTAGGGACGAAGTTATGGTTGCGGTACAGCAGCACTGTCGGAAGCTTACCAGATTGTGTCTGATTGAATTTTCACTCATAATACACCTGAAGGATATTCTCAACTTTTCAGAACTTAAAGAACTTATATTGGACGACATAATAATTTTGACGACTGGTGCAGGCAGACTACGTTTGCCAAAATTAACGCGTTTTACTGCGCAATTATCCGTTCCCAGCATAGGGAAAGCTAACAGTTGGAGCCTAGAACTGCACGCTCCTCGGCTGGAAGCAGCAAAGATGTCATATGATGCTATGCATACCATTACTATCCGATCACTAATGGTTGATTTCGAGAAAGTCCCGATTCCCAACGGGAAACCAGCCTGGAGGGCTGTACTAGAGCAAGGACTATGTTTACTTGGTGAAATTTTATTTATTTGTAGCTTGGCATTTGTATTTTTATTTATTCTGACTTTAGTAGGTTGTTTAGTCCTTGAGTCTTTTTAGTCGATTTTGTTTTTTTCAATTTGTCAATTAACGCAGTTTTTTATGACCACTTTTTTACATTTTTCGCGCGGTTTTTACAACTTGGCTGAATTAATGCGGTTTTTCAAACGGTTTCAAACGTGCCAGGTACCCTTCGTTTAAAAAAACTTGCATTAGATTGCAGTTATAAAACAATCCTAATAGTCAAATAAATTGTAAATACATAAAATCATCACATGTTCGGTGTCACAATTCAGATAATATCAGGATCAGTAGTAATAACTGTCAGTAAAGTAAATGGCCACGAAAATAAGACCCTTGCATTAGTTTTGAGCACATTTCGTGTAAAGTATGTAAATCCATAACGTTTGTCTTAAATTAGTCCAATTTAAATCTTTTACCAGTCGCAATCGTTATTCGCAAGGTTATTCGCTATGTGCGCGAAACGGTGCTGCCATCTTCCCAAGTTTGTTCCATTTGTGAAGTCGGTACACAGGTTTGTTAAAGAGTGAAAAGGATAGACAAAACTTTGCACCAAATTTCCACAAAATTTCCATATGGCAGTTTCATCAGAGTACAAGAGATCGATTTGTGCTTACATAGCGAATTGAAAAGCGCTACTGCTTGTTCGCACAATATCCTGAGACATTTCTCCGCACGTTGCTTGAAAATGTCCACAGTCAATCCTTTGGTGCTCTCTAGTTAACCTAGCATGCAATCTCATGCAGAGGCAGGCCACTCTTTCGAATCCGGAAAATTGTCCGCATACAAAGCCTGCGTGGCGTTCACCTGGTGAGACAGTGTATGATCTTGTTGGAAGCAGAAGCAGTGCATACTTCCAGTGTTTATTAACGATGGGAAACAAATGGTTCTTCAAAACATTTTCGATGTAATATTTAGTGTTGATTTTGACTCCAGGTTCAATGAACAGTAATGGTTTGGGGAAACATACCCATATTATCATCCTGGAAACATTCTGGATCGTTGGAATAACTACATTGTCCCGAGGAATATCAGAAATCATTTTGTTGACTGTTGTCATCATGTAGAAAATAGTTTATATAACATAATTTGTTCGAGATGATGCGTAGAATTTGATTTTGTTTAAGTTTTACAAATAAAATAAATAAAATTTGTTGAAAAATTTGTCAAATTTCAATATTTAACAAAAAAAAATCCGAAAGAGTGTCCATTCATAGCTTTTCACCAGATTTTAGGGCATAATTTAAGTAATTTAAAAAAAAATAGGCAAATCAGATTGGAAGGTTTTCAGATAATTGACATTTTATGATTATTATCATGGTTTTGAAAAGTTTTTTCTTTCAGTGTATTTTTTCCGGAAAATACACTTAATTTCTTACAACTTTTTCTTTGGCGTGATTTTGATCAAATAAGTAGTTTTCAAGATATGATTTTTTGAAAAAAAGTAATTTCTAAATACGCCATTTTGCAAAGTTACTCTTGACGAAAAAATCAAGTTTAGTGGAAAATGAATTTATGCGTGGTATCCACCATATCATTCCAATCAATAATAGTCGAGTGAAACTGTTTTGCTATTTGCTAAAAATTCCACGTTTTTGTAAACTGTCGGACCGCTTGGCGAACGAGGGGTCCACTGTTTCGATTGCGATTGCGCACTTTTGAATGTAAAAATATTCATACAATTAGCAATAGCAAATTGGCAATAATACTGTATTGTACCTGGCAGCTAAGTCTGGATTATTTTTCCTAATGCCAATGACGGAACAAAAGAGTAACATTGCCGTTGTTCCTACCCAACTAACTAACTAACGCGGACATTAGTTTTTGCGATTCTTGGCAATACCAGTGTTGCTATTAATCAGGGTTTTACGCGAGAGAAAACGAGGTGCACTCTTAAATGATTCTACTTGTAAATAGGTCGGATTTAGTTAAAGCTAGGTTGAAACTACTCAAAATGCCCTGTGTACAAACTCAAACTTTGGGTAAAAATTTCAACCAATTTTGGCTACTTGCTATCGATAATTGATTTATTCTCTATGACAAATAACGCAATTTTAAGTTCCTCCTACCAATTTTTTGGTTGAAAAACTACTCAAAATCTGAGTTTGTACACTTTAAGGGCATTATGAGTAGTTTCAACCTAACTTTAACTAAATCCGACCAATTTACAGGTAGAATCATTTAAGAGTGTGGAAAATGTGTTTGTTTTTGTCAACACTCACGCGTTGACAGTTTGGTATGAGATTTTCTGTTAGTGCGAGCAGCCTACGATTTTTTTATCGCTGGCATCGCCAATGCCATTGTGGACTTCCTTGTTACCGAGCAGATAAACAAACAAGGTCCGGCTGTTCTGACAGAACAAAATGCTGCATCAACGCTTCAATCAGCGTTATTCTGACAGTTTTCCCATGGGTTAACTGTCAAAATGATTCTGACGGATGCGTTGACGCAGCGTTATGTTTTGGTTCTTAAACAGCATATTTGACGGCGTTTTGACAATGCTGAACATTACTTAAAAACTCGACAAATTAGTTTTTTGAAAACATCGTTATGCGTAAAGGGCCAAACAGAATGCTGCAACAGCGCATTCGTCAGTGTCAGTTTGACAGTAGATGGGAAAACTGTCAGAATAACGCTGACGGACGCGATGACGCAGCATTCTGTTTGGCACTTAAGACCCGTACCGGATATAATATACTACACTCAAAAAAATTGGCACGTCAAGTTTACATGAAAACATAGGTAATTCTCATCCATCACACTTTTCATGTAACATTCACGTGAATTATTGGTAACTCGCACTCATACTAACCAGTTTACGTGCGATCTCGGTAAATTTCATCAACTTTCCCATTTACTAGTACATGAAGTTCATGTAAGTTGCTGTACAGAAGTTTACATGATTTTTCACGTGGATGCGACGTGGCGATTCTTTTGAGTGTACTACATTTGTATATTGAAAACGATATAACTGACGATGCCAGCAGTAAAAGAAATTTCGTAGGCTGCTCGCTCTTACAGAAAATCACATGCCAAACTGTCAACGCGTGAGTGATAACAAAAGCAAAAAAATACTTCTCTCTCTTTTTTCCTCAGGCAAAACCCTGAACAATATCGATGTCAACGTTGACATCGCGAACCAAAGTGTATTCTCAATGTAAATTTTGCTTCGTCTTTTTTCTCTCTCTAGTGCACTGCTTAGTCCACTAGAAGCATTCTGCAGAGTCGCAGTCGTTTCAGTTGTGAGTGCTTATTTCGTGCCAGTGTATTTTTCCGAATCAATCCAATATGGGATCAACGTGGGTCGAACAGTATAGTAACTTACCGTTGCACGTTTATGAAAATATTTTTCAATACCTAAGCGTTCCGGAACGGTTGAATGCCTCGTTGGTGTGCAAAAGTTGGTCAACGGCTATATTCCAATCACGAAAGCTTCTCGCTGATATGCACGTAGCAGCGTGGCGTTATGACGACAACGACGACATGCAGCTGATGGGCGAGAGCAGTAGACCTTATCAGTATATAAAGTTTCCAGGCTGCACTGCTAGGGACGAACGGGAGGACTATGAGAAATTACGCAGCACGATCATGCGGCTTAACGATCGACATCACTTTCAAACAGCAAGGATAGAAGAGTTCTGCGTGCTTGAAATCTGGATCGGGCGCTGCATGCCAGACCTACGGCATTTAATCGTTAATATCACCTACATGGAATTTGAGCACGATCTCTGGCTTGATGCCTTCAAATTTTTCGCGAACCTCGACTCGCTTACGATGTGCTCCGCTTGGGACAAAATTATGCTTTCAGTACAGCAGCACTGTCGAAAGCTTACCAGATTGCATCTGATTGATTATACACTCAATACACATCTGGAGGATATACTCAACTTTCCAGAGCTCGAAGAGCTTATATTGAAAGAAATTACAACTTTTTCCAACGATGAAAGCAGGCTTACTTTGCCAAAACTAAAGCATTTCACTGCACAATTATCCGATCCTTTGGATGACGCGCCTTATTATTTTCACTTAGAACTACGCGCTCCTCAGCTGGAAACAGCAACTATGACGTACGTTGCTATGAATGCTATTACTATCGTCGAACCAAGCATCATCCAACCAGTAGTGCTGGATTTCACGGAACCTAGGCACCCCAACCCGGAACCCCCATTCTGGCAGAAAATGCTTAAGCAAATCTTAAATGTTCTGCCACCGTTAGAGACGTGCGCTTTGGCAGTAATATTCACGGATATCGCCTTGGTTTTTGGTATAATTCCGTTATATATTTATGATGTCTTCGACTTAAGCAGTTGGTACTGGATCTACGCGCATTGAACGAGGGATTCAATTGGGAGTAGGAATGTGTATGGCATCATCCAAATAGTATGTAGTTAAGAAATTGATTCCCAAGAAAATAAAAGTATCCAATAACAAAAATTAAATATTCTTCTATTTTCTGTACGAAATTTAACGTATTGTTCTGTTGAAGCGAGGGCAACTTGCCGTACCTAAATAACGTTAAACACTGTGTAGTATTAAGTAGAAAAATTGTAATTAGTTTCGTTAACTGAGAAACTGTTCACTTTTCGGTGCGTCATTGAGTATGGAACCCGGACTCGTAGGAAGTAAGTAATGCAGATATCGTTATGGTATTTTGTGACCGTTTATGCTAGGCCAGGTGCTTATTCGTTTTGACCCAGGTAAGGAACTATCATACCTACCTCAATCTTTTTTGCCAAACGCTACCTGTACTTCTAGTCTAGAGTGACCACATGCCATCCCAAATGTATGGAATGCGAATTTTCTTTCTCTTTCCTGTATACGCGTTGGATATGGATAGGCCGTCTGCTCGATTGGAATGACACTGACAGATAATGTTCCAATTTTGACATTGTCATCACACTGTATATAGTCACTCTATTCTAGTCTAGTGTTGTCGTCATGATTTTTCCAAGGGTCATGGGCAACGGCTTTTTAATCTGAACACTTTTTAATTTGAATCCCACTGGTTTGTACAACATGCAAATTGCAAATGGTTCAAATAACATAATCAACATGGCATCATTTGCTTCTGAGAACAACGCACGTTAGACATGATTTGTTCGTACTGTTCTAGTGTGTTTAAACTGTTTCACATTCCGTTTTTCCAACGATTCTGATAGACATTCGATCGGAGAATAAAATATTCGCTATTAATTGTGCCTTGCAGCAATTTTACGAGTCCTACGCAAATTCATGTTTTAATAATAATTATGCTGGAAATACATTCAAATACATTATTGAAAATATGCTTATTAAGCAAGGAGTGGTGTAGTGGGGAGGTAATAACAAAAAACTGATGGTTCAAATTGCCAAAATGGAAGCATATGTGGGACGTGCAGAAAATAACCACGCTAATAATTTTCGCGCGGGAGTCTAAAAAGGTGGAATCTCCGCAATAAGATTACCAACTAAATCAAACGGCCGAAACAATATCGAAGAGCAGGGCGACCCGTTCACACAGATTGCTGCACATTTAGGGTAGCCAGTTGTTCAAATTAAAAGCAAACCCGATTAATTTGCATGAGGACTCGTTCAAATTAGCGGGGGTCCACGGTACAAAACAATATCTCGCAAGCGACTGTTAATCCACATAAGGAGAAAGACTTTCGTCACTGAACAAACTTACTAACTTACTTATATGTCCAAGTCCGCCGGTTTGACAGAACAAAGGGATGAAAGCAAAGATCTCCACTGCTGACGGTTACCCGCCATGGCTTTTACCTGTCGCCAGGACAGATTCTCGTCTACAGCCCGGATGTCGTTGGCTAAGCTGCGTCGCCATGAGCCTCTGGGTCTGCCTCTTCTACGCTGTCCTTGTGGACTCCAGTCGAGTGCTTCTCTCCAGACCTCGTTCGCTCCTTTCCTCAAGGTGTGTCCGATCCACTTCCACCTGCGTTCACGAATTTCTGTGGCTATCGGTCTTTGCTGACATGGAGTTCCTCATCGGATATCCAGTTGTCAGGTTACCAGGCATGAATGATCGTAGGCACGTAGTTGAGGAATACCTTACAGAGTACTTTGCGAGTAATACAGAGCAATGTGATGCCACGTCAGTTACCGCATTCAGTTAGGTCTCCTTTTTTAGGGACTTTGACCAGTATGCCCTGCATCCAGTTTACCGGAAAAGTTTCGGTCTCCCATATATTGCTGAAAAGCTAATATGCATCACCTAGGCTGACCAAGATGGGTCAGCTTTGAGAATTTCGGTTGAAATGCAGTTTATACCTGGCGCTCTATTGGATTTCATGCTCTTAGTGGTTGCTTCAATCTCATCGATGCATATCAAAGCGATGGCACCCCTGAGTGGAGGCGACTAATTCGTCGCACTGTTGGCGTCATACGCTGCTGGTTTTGTTGGTCTCTGACATTTGAAACTCGGAAGAGTTGTTCAAAATGTTCAGTCCAACGGTCAGTCAGTACCTGACCAGCTCTGTCCTTTAGCGGCATATTTGTATTCCTCCTGGCGCCACTAGTTCGACGAGAAATATCGTACAAAAAACGGATATCACCATTGGCGGCTGCGGTTTCCCCTTGTTCGGCAAGGGAGTTAGTCCAGGCTCTCTTGTCCCGCCTACGAGTAGGTTTAACAACCCACTCCAGTTCGGCGTATCGTTGACGGGCAGCTGTCTTAGCCGATCTTATGTTTCCAAAACTTATGTTGCCAAAATCGAAACCGTGCCAAAATCGAGACCCTTTTTCGATTTGAAAAAATTTAATGTAAATGCTTTAGAAATTGACTAAATATCATTAATCAACGATTGCAACCATTTTATGTTTAAAAAGTCCGCCAATTGCTATCCGTCCGGTGCAAATAAGTTGATGACACCCTGCGGTAAGACGTAGTCCTACGGCAATAAAAATATTGTTCGAAACCTCATAACTTTTTTTCATGAACATTCTGAGGGCATCATTTTTTCGTCATTTTAAGCATGTATACAGAAACTGGTTGATATTTAAGCATATTTTTGTAAGTGAAATAGCTTGTGTTGCCTAAAACGAATACTCTTGTTGCCAAAATCGAGGCATGCCAAAATCGAACCATGCCAAAATCGAACCATGCCAAATTCGAAATCCAACTGTATAAGCAAACGTGAAACTAGTTGACTAGAATATACTCGATGGTCAAAGTGTAAAGTCGAGTTTGCTTTCCGCTCCGGATAAATCCGGTAATTAAAATACTATATTAGCTGCTTAATATCACTTCAACTGGCATATACTAAACATTTAATAAATACATGATAATAGGCAAAGATTAAATTTCGACAATATGCAGATTGTCAAATGAAAACGTAGTAAAAATCAGAAATGAAAGAATATAGTATAGAGATGTAGTGTATAAGATGAAGTTGCTCCGGATGACACTAGTTGTTAGGGTAGACTAGGTGCCTCTATGTTATACAGATTCCTATAAGACACGTTTTGTGTCGTAATCGTGTCGTATTAGAAAACAGCATAGAAAAAAACGTTACCGTTTAAATGCGATGCACATCCCCTGACGGTGGTCTTGAATAGCGGGTTTCCTCTCACTTGTTAGCGATACCGTTACCAATTTTCTTCTTCTTCTTCTTCAATCTTCTTTTCAGCTCACAAATTCGGCTGATAGACGTCGACCGTTTAGTGCTACCATCAAGAGGCATCTTTTGCCACTTGCATAAGCACTCGACGGACATTTTGTTTGCTAACACCGCAGGCCTATATTCACCACTGCACTAAATCACGCGCGATCACGCGTTGCAATTTTTCCCCGGTAGCTTACTTAACTTTTCTGAACAGGTTGGGAATCGACGAATCCCAATTCACACGCGATCATTAGCGAAACCAGTGGGACAATATCATTCGACGGAAATCACTAGATAATTCTATACTACACGGCGAGAGACCATAAACGACCGCGACGCGACGAACCCAGAGCACTTTTACAAAATAACAAAAAACCTGTCACCGACTTGGTTGAATTTGGCTTTTCCTAGCCACTTGTATGGTGCGCGCGGAAACAAGAACGGAGCAAAAGACCATGCGGCTTGATTGAAGATCGATTCAAGACTGCCTGTGAATGTCTGCAAACGATCGCCTAGAATCCTCTCATCCGATCCGCTGGTCATGTTCGCTGAATTAGAAGACGTCTTTTGCATGACAAAATAACGGCACTTTTCTTGCTGTTCGTGCTGCCACACGCACACAACGGTGATTGCTTCGATCGTGGTTCTGTTTCCGAGCATCGAATGCCGAGTCAGTGTCGAAATTTGCTAATCAGGCATTGGGAAACTAAGCTCTATTTAACTCTACATCTATTTACAATACATGGTACGTTTACCAATAAAAAACAAAATAAATTAGGGGAAGATGGTATAATGTGCTACCCGAATAAATAGATATACCGTGACCGCTCCTAATTCTGCGCATTTTTCTTTATATAAGTATTTTTTAACGATGTACATTACTATGATCATTGCGTTATTTTGTTATAAATGTCTGTTGAATATTACGTCATTATTCACAAACGGGTCATAATATTTGAGAGCGAAATAATTTAACGTGAAACTGATAGTATTTTAGATGGCAGAAAACATCGTCGTTAGCGCCAACGCTAAGATTGTCCTTCTAGAAAATTAACAAATTTATGATCGAAATTCTTTGCAATGATCAAATTACCCAGCATAATTAGAAAGAATAATTAATTTTAGTTATGTTTTAGACAAAAAGAGTGATTGCATGCATTGCTTTCCTTAGAAAATTGCGATGCAAAAATGCGCAGATTTAGGCACAGATTTTTTATTCATGTTCCAAATTCTGCACAGTAATGTATCCTACGAAGAAATCGCGAAAGAATACGCAATCTCACCCAAATGGCTGAGGTATAGAGGCATGAAAATACAAGTAGAATCTTTAACTTGCATGGATTGGAATCCTATGCTGTGTCTCGGGGTTCGAACATACGAGCGCCAATTCATGAAACCATGTCTTCTATTTTTTTTTTAATGTCCAACCTCATGGGGCTGTCAGAGAGTGGGGAAGTGGTTTCTATATGAAAACACAATTTTTAGTATTAGTCTAAAGTGTAATGTTCAGTATGCAGAAAACCCAAATCAATTCGCCCATCACGTTATCGAGAATAAAATATTTAAAATGAGGCAATCAAAATGATAACAATATTCCTTTGCCACCCGAACAGCACAACAAGACCGGATCATGGATTTAATTATCCCCCTACAAAATTATGGTAATGTAATGACTAATGCCGGATTTGTTGGTGTGCTTTCAGCGTATAAAGACATAAACAGCATGGCAGGAGTATTTGTTTTCACTTTTTGAGTGCGCAAAATTAGGAACAAACATGCGCAGAATTAGGAACATGGACAAGAGTGCGCGATCGGTTAATGCAGGCTTTCGCCTCTCGTCGATCTTCCTCCAAGTTTCATCCGAGATCCATCAAACGGCGGACGTCGTAACGACATTTCTCCTCTCGCCGTTGGACACATACGATGCGCAAACGTATCTCAGCGATAACAAGATGATGGTCGAATGCAATATCAGCGCTGCATTTGTTGCGTACATCAAGAAGGCTCCTTCGCCATTTTCGGCTGATGCAGATGTGGTCGATTTGGTTTTCTGTTCGGCCGCTGCGGGAAACCCACGTGGCTTTATGTACTGGTCTATGGGGAAAGAGCGAACCACCAATGATCATGTTGTTTTTACCACAGAATTCTGTAAACATCTCCCCGTTTTCGCTGATCTTTCCTAGGTCATGACGTGCCATGACGCGTTCAAGGTCTGCGTTGTTTGAGCCGAGCTTCGCATTGAAATCGCCCAAGTGGATTTGGATGTACCCCTTCGGGATTTTCTCAATCACGCTGTTCACCTGGCTGTAGAAACTCTTTTTCTCCTGCAGGTCGGTAGCATCTGTTGACGCGTCGATTTTTGGTTGGGAATTTCTCCGTATTCGTCAAAGTGGCGCTTTTCAACGAAAGGACAGAAATGCCCAATTAAAAATACTCACCTGTTATGGGTTATAAATTGGGAATGTCAATAATAGACGGTACTAGTGTTCAGGCAAAATGTACGTGACGATAATTTTTAATGGTTTTTCTACCAAGAGCTACGTCTGCTTATCTGTGATGAGAGCATGGCTGAAATATGAAAAAAAAGAACGAGGAGACGGCGTAAAAAGACGACAAACATTCACAGAAAAGACGACAAATAAGTGATGAAAAAATGTTAAAAATTTGATGAATACTTGACGAAATGGTAAAAAAATTAAGACAGAAATAACGTAAAAATACTATGAAAAGACAGTCAAAAACTGCTAAATGTACTAAACTAACAACAACAAAAAATAAAAGAAGGTATCTGCACGTTCAAAAACAACGGAAATATGACCGAAAGACTACCCAGCAAACCACAAATCGTATAATAATGTATGAAAATTATCTTAAATATCGCTAAACAAACTCGAACTCGTACATAAAGCTTAATAAAGCGCACCCTAGTTTACATTTATTCGTACAAAAAGATGGTAACTGATTCACATGCGATTTTTATCACAGAATTGTATAGCATTACGGAACTAATCATGTTGAGTCGGATTACATCGTATACAAATACTTATGAATGTGAATTATTTTCGTATAATCTGCAGTACGTATATCGCCTCCAAAATAGTACGCATATGCCAGTTTCGTGCATCTAATGCGATTTTTCTAGATATATATCGGTACATATTTCATATTTGTTACTTTGATATACGTACGAAAATGTTTGCGGGGTACGAAAGAACGATGAATAGATAACATTTCTGTTATCTTGACAAAAATCGCATGACGATACAAAGTAGAAAAGTGACGGAAAGTCGAAAAAAGGCAACACGACGATAAAAGATTATGAAAATATGACAGAAACACTTCGAAGAGATGACAAAATGATGCCCGATGAAAAAAAAAACGCCAAATCAACAACACAAAACACGATAAAACCAGCGAAAAGCCGCCGACAAAAGCAGCAAACAATTTCAAAACCAGACTTCTAGGAACAGACGACGAAAATGCGATGGAAAATGGTAAAAAGACCATGGAAAGACGCCAAAAATACGACAAAACTATGAAAAAATTACGAAGAGTGGGAAACAAAGAGATGACAAACAGACGCTTAGAAAGGGGTCGAAAAGACAACAATAAGATGACGAAAATAGGATGAAAGAACGATGAAAAAGCAGAAAACAGTCGACAAAAAGATATCGGAGAAGCGACAGAAAGACAAAGGAAATACGGATGAAAAAGTAATGACAAGTAATGATGGTGAAAAACGAGAATATATGTCATAAATGACAACAAAAAAACAATAGAAATACTATAAATATATGCAGAAAAGGCGATGAACAAACGATACAGGGTGCTCCACCTTTTATGTCGGTATGAAAACATTGAATAACTTTCAGAAAAAACAACCGTTTTCTATTAGTAATTAGTATTCTCTTGGTTTACTTTTTGAAAACAATATCAATTAAGAGATCACCTTTATTAAAAATTACAAATTGACTCCTTTATTCCGCGTTTTTCATTACCTTTTTGAGCATCTCGGTCGGGTGTTATAGCGTCGATTTCCGTACGAATATTTGCCTTGAGCTCGTCAATAGTTTGTGGCTGGTTGGCGTAAACCTTGTTTTTCGGCTAACCCCACAAAAAGAAGTCCGGAGGGGTTAAATCAGGTGATCTGGGTGGCCAGTCAATATCGCCTCTTTTTGACAACAGACGTCCCGGAAATTTTCGTTGCAGAAATTGAATTGTAGAACTCGCAGTGTGGCAGGGTGCACCGTCCTGTTGAAACCAGTAACCTTCTAGACCTTTTCCGCGCATTCGTGGGCAGACATAATGAGCCAACATCCGCCGATATCGATTTCCATCGACAGTTTCACAAAACTGTTGGGTCCTGAGCAACATTCTCCCTCACTGCTCCAACCAGTTCATTGGAACGTCTTTGATGAATGGCGTGTTAACGATCTCCTACTGTCCCGTGCTCAAAAAAATTCAACACGAAATGACGAATAGAATTGTCAGATGGTGCCTTTTTGCCGCGAACGACTATTTTCGATGTTCACTATTTCAGCGCGTTCTTTCGGTGTAAAGCGATACATGGCGAAAATTGTACTGAAATGGCATTTCCAAAACATATCTAATGAAAGAAATCGGTTGGTAAATGTGAAAGTTATACAGCGTTTACATACCGACATAAAAGGTGGAGTACCCTGTATGTAGAGACGGCAAAAAGACGACAAAAAGACGCCATCAAGAGTAATCAAAAACGCCACAAAAGATGGTAAAAATGAGAGCAAATCGGTGAAAAGAGAAACAGATGACGAAAAGATGCCTGAAAATCGGATGTTTAAAAAGCGGCAAACGACTAGACTGACGAACGACTGACTCTTCTCAGGCGAAGAAACAGGCCACTCTTGCGAATTAATAAAACCCGGAAAATTGCCCTCAAACCAAACCAGTGTAGCTTTCGCCTGGTGAGACGGTGCAAAATCTTTTTGGAAGCAGTATGGTGCATTCTTGTGGTGTGTTTTTTGTTTGTTTTGAAGCTGGAAAGTAAATGGTTCTTCAAAACATTATCGACATAATATTAAGTGTTGATTTTAATACCAGGCTCAGTGAACAGTAATGGAACCTTCACAGTTTTGGAGAAACATCCCCCTCCCATTACCCTGGAAACATTTGGGAACCTTTTAACAGCCAGTTTGTCTCCACCGGCCGGTAGTATAATTGGATAACGCACTCTACGCGTGATTGAGAGTTGTGGGTTTAAGCCCCACCTGGACAGTCAATCATTTTTCAAAGTTTGCATATAATTTTTCCCAGTTCTTCCAATGTTCGTTCGTCACAAAAACACATTTACTTCCTCATATGAAATTCAGTCGGATATGATTTTTTTCTTTTCTCAACTTATCATAAGCTCTAATAATATAAAATATAGTTTGTCATTTGCTGGCAAACGTTTTGAACGTCTACTGACTAGTTCCGATTCATAACAACCCAAAAGCTTGCCAATAAGGCAAATCACCCATGCCGGTTGGATAGCCAAACAAGGAACAAAGTAACACCGCCCGCCTCTGCTCTGGCAACTGGCAACAATTTCTCGGGAGCAATGAAGTCGACCCGGAATCAACGACCCGCAGCCTTTTTGCATCGACGAAACTCAACTACTCTGCTGATGCAAAGTGGTTTGGATCCTATTACGTGCACTCTCGGCCCGTTACGTTGAGGCAAACGGCGATGATAAACATTTTACTGCTGATAGCAGTCGGAATAGAACCGCTACCACTGCTGCCCGCTACCAGCTACCAGCGAGCCAGGGAGTGTGTGGCCTTGTTTGTGCTTCGAGGTAAGCTTATAGGTGATACAAAGCCACCTCTGCCAGTGCCAGAGCCAGTAAAGGTCTGCCTCGGATGGCACGCTGGTTGGTAGATACAGTATTCAGGCCAAAGGTTGTAATGCTTGACTGCCGATATTTACCGTCGTCGTTCTCCTATATGTGCAGGTATGAAATCGATTCATACCGAGCTTGAACCACTCGATCAAACAAAAAAAAAAAAATAACACACATAGGAGGGCCAAGGAGTGAGGAGCTGGTGATTCAAAGTAAGTTAACTTAGTTGGAGGGCAACTTCCGGCAGGAAGGTCTCGATTTGCGAGCAAGATGAAATAGTGAACGATGTTTTGTGCTGAAATCCGTGTGCCGTGCAGCGCAGTTATGATCGATGGTTCGAGGAGCTGTACGTTTGGTAAAATGTTTCACATTGCACAAAAGCAGAAAAGATGGATGATTTCAATTTATGGTGAGAGTTTCTCCCTTGAATGGGATCCTATCTTATGAGCCGAAGGGTTTGCCTTTGCTTATCTCAGTTTCGAGAAAGTATTTACAGTTTTGGTTTATGTTGCAGTGCAGTGAGTATCGCTGGTAGTGATTCACGGCGACTTCAAACTTCAGCGATTGGATTATTTGTTGATTTGTTATAACACATTTTACGACTTTTCGGGTTCAAAATTAATGGCCACATACTCGCTTAGTTCATGACAGATGAGAGATTGTAATGCGAAGGACCGCTCTCATAATTACAATAATTGGATTGATGATTAGTCTTCCCCGGAGATTTTCCGATAATGTTCTTGCTTACGACTTAAATTTATCGCTGGGGTGTAGTTTATTGGACCTACGGAAAGCAAATTGTCTGCTTCGCTAGAAAAACTTTCGTGCATGTGCAAGCAATATAGAACGTTATATTTCCAGTAAATCTTTTTTATTAGTCCATCCCCTTCTTCAGTCAATATTAGCGTTTGCGATGATTTGTGCTAATATAATAGGAGAAAAATGAATTATTCACCCATCGATTATTTCCCCAACATAACCTTTTTGCGCACAAAACATTTTAAGACAAAAGAAGCTGTTTGCTGGTGAATCAAAACTAAATATTGGTCGAAAATACAAACTTCTCTGAACCGCCAACGCCTGCCAAGGATCAAACGACAAATTAAGGAAAATTCAGCTAAAATTTCAATTCACTAATATCGCCGAAAATTTTCTCATTGAACGTACCACCCACGAGCATCAAGAGGCGAACCGACCGTCTACATGTTCACAATGAAGCCAGCAACTTTGTACATCCGGAACCAGCGAAGGCATGTGCGGGCTGTTGTTAGCGACGAATTGGATACTTCTCTCGACAGGATGAACCTTCATAATTTGCACGAAGCCTCTCGCCTCCCATTGTTTCACCTTTCACTTACTGGCGGCGCGTAGAATCTACTTTTCAGTTCGAACGTTATCGTGTCGCTTCTAGGATACCGAATGCTTGCGTTAACGGATACAGTTTGGAATTTGTACACGGCTTGATCCGGAGAAGCTGTACGAGAACGTCCGCTTTAGGACTAAATAGCCGGGCCCTAATGTAATTTATCAAACCAACGTTCTTGGTATTTGCCGGAGTTCGGTTGGGTGTGATTGTTTGGTAGGATTCAGGCACGACTGTGAATGGCCCAGTGATTCCCTGGCCTGGAACTAAAGCCGACCGCTGCCGCCGCCGCCGCCGCCATTGGTCGATTCCGGATAAGCGCGTCGAAATGCGTGCCCCGGGAAATGATATTATCTTGGTTTGTTACACATCGCAGCATTTAGAGGGCTGTGCTATCGTTGTTAATTTATAGGGAAAAGTTTACCTTCCACCGAAGCTGCTATCAATATTCGATGAGTACGTGCTTGTATGTTCAACCGGGAAAACATTAAAGTACGTACAATGTATTCGCTGTTTATTTAATGTTTTGCAAAGTGCCATGTAGTCAAACGAGTTTGATTAATAGTGCAGTCGTTGGTTTGTGTGCCGAAGATTTGCATAACGCAGTACGGTAAGTCATACGACAGCGTTAGTAATTCATGGTTGATTGCGTGCTTAAATTGGCGAAAACAACAAACTAACTATTAACAGTGAACAAATCATTGTGCTTTTGGTATTAAACTCCGTTTTAAATTGTTTCTTTTCAGAAATCTGCTGCTGGACGCTCGCTCAATAATAACTTATTGGTAAGTACTAATTTAATGGTACTTTTAGATTCTTTTGAGCTGCTTGGAAGTACTTCCGATACAAGTGAAACGAATAAATCCTCGAAAATGATTGTTTTCGAACATTTTTCTTGGCTAGCTCACGTTTTCCCAAACATTCTTTCCCGCAACTAACTTTCTCCGAAATACGCTGCTATAAATCGATTTCTTTATTACCAAACCAACGATATTTATCTGTTCGCTCCTTGTGCCACACTCTGGCAGCAGTGGTTCGCCTTCCAAAACGATTCGGTACGAAGGGAACGTTTCCAACCACGAAACGAGTTTTGTGGTATAGGACGAAAATAAAAAAACAGCCAGCCCGAATAATGCATTGGTCCCACAAGCGCGATTCATCACGTCGCGTCCGAGGCTTTAAGCTCTCACGTCCGATTTTGATAAACAAATAGCGCGCAGCTTCCCGGGGCTCGGGGATGGCCAAACCAGATTGTGTGCCCGCGCATACATCGTTGTGGCTTTCGGCAAGGTTTCAGTGCTTTGCCGGCGGGGACCGAATATGATGGGCTTTAAAATTAAAGAACGCCCCTAAATTTTATTCCGAAATTTCATCCCTAACTTTTAAAGGTTTACAGTCAATTGCCGGAGTTTCCATTCTATTCGCGAAATGAACCTGTTAAGGTAACGAAAAAACCGGAGTCTACCCCAGAGCGGCGTTCCATTCATTATGAATGAAGCAGAATGAAATCAATTTTTCAATCGCTGTACTGTCTGTCTTGCAGTCCTTTTTATTGCTGTAATTTACTTCTTACGAATTCGGTGTGACACATTAATCATCGTGGGCGGGTACTTTTGTTTGGTGGATTGAATATTTTAAAAAAGCTTTTCATCGCCGTTCGTGCCAAGAATGCCACACCCATTTTATCATTACTTTTTTCTGCGTACATCGGTAATGGTATTCCATCACATCCAATTGACGATTCAGATTGATTACAAAGTAGCACAAAATTGTGCTGGAAATGATCTACTGTGTGAACATGATAGTATTTTACCAAAGCAACGTGGTATTGATTTTCACCGTAGTTTGGAATAAATTAGCAACATTACAAAATACCACCGGTTTTTGAGACCGGTATAATTTGATGTCATCTGAGTTTGAAAAAAGTAAAGTTCTTTTGTTATTCGGTTTTGATATAAATAGAGCAACAATTTTGTTACAGAATTTTTTTCTTGACTTGATTTTCTTTACTGTTTAGAAAAATTTAATGTTGGTATTTCAATTTTTCAGAAACTACAGAAACACATTTTGACATCAAATATGAATCAATGACTGAAAAGCGTTTGATATGTTAGTAGGTTTAATTCTAATTCCCGTCGTAGTAAGTAAAGCCATTCTAATTTTCATCATTTGTTGGATGGATTTAATGAATACTCCAAAAGTTCTTGGGCTGATTTGACTAAAACACACTTACCTTCCGACCCGTGAACTTTGAAATCACTTTAAAAACGATTATTAAAACATATTATTGAAATTACGCAACTGACTTTATTTCTTAAATTCGTCGTACCGTTTTAAAATCCGTCATTCAAAATTTTTCATCGTCTGAACTAAAAATCACAACAATATTTACGAAGCTAACGCGAATGTGTTTGTGTAGGGCGGCATGACAAATGTTATTCTGCAAAATTTCTGCAGGTCAGGCAAGTTTTCCTGGCTGTAGAATAACGACAATGCCTTGCATGAGTTATTTTCATTTACGAGTGACGGAAATTAAAACGATTAGTCGACATTTTCTTCTTCGTCGCACGAAAAAACGTAGAAAATTGGGCTGGTAGGACTTCTTTAATGATAAAAAGCATTTAAATAGCTCTCAGCTCACTTTGATTAATCGAGACAACAAACTAAAATATTAGGGAATAACTAGTTTTGCATTATGTATCATAAAAATGCTGATATTTTTAATAATTTGTGTTGAATAGGACGGGAATAGGCAATTACGACGAAGCAGCAACATACCCTAGTCTATGAAAATATTTTTTTTATTATGGGTTTAGCGACACGGAATCATGCCTCAAACCTTTATTTTAAGCGCTGCTTTGAAATATATCTCTAATTACGGTTATGTAAAATGATTAATAGATAGAAATATGATGCCTCGGAACGGCTGACAAAATTGAGTCATGACACTCACTGGCACTATTGCAGTGCACATTTGACGCCAACTGTGCCGTGCATCCGGCATCCGGCATCCGTCCGCTAATCCCATAATCCGACTGTCAAATGTTTGCGAATCAATGAATGTGATCATGGTGAGGAGCCAATCTAAAGCTGAAAATAATGAAAGTTACAATGTGAAAAAAAACAACGCGCTTCAGGTGTACGCGGTGGGACTGGCATTATCGGATTATCGAGTCGCCAAAATAACGAGGTTTGAAGTAGCAAAAACTAATCGGTAGGTACTGCAGGTCACAAAATAGCTAGCACAAATAGGGTCACAAACCGCACTACCGCCGATTCAGACATGCCAGGAGGAAATTAAAAACTACAAGGTATACAGCCCAAAGGGTTGTACGAAAGGGTGACGTAGGACTATGTTAGATCATTAGATCAAAGACTAATGTTAACTGCATTTCTGGCATAAGTATGTTTATAAGAATATTTGAGTGCCATTATTTAAGTGAATGTTTAAAAGAGAAAAGCGAAATAGTCATATTCAATTCTTCATTGAATGCAATGGTGGCTGTGAAAATACGTGAACGGGGTTCATAAGTACAACGTCTGCAACCATTGAGACATAGAGATTTCTTTTAAAAATCCCTTGTGTGCATCATAAAGGTTGAAATCTTAATGAATGACCAGCTCACAGGTTATTGTATTAAATATGATTACGCGTAGCTTGACATGTTTCAATAATCTTACTTTAACTCGTTTGTGGCCTTTAAAAGGGCCATTGGTTACAAATAACATTAAAGTCAAAGCACGTTCATCGCAAATATGTGCTTCTCTTTTGACATGAATGGCAACAGGCACGTACGTTTGCGGCGTCGTTTCACTGTCTTTTGCTACGAGAAGGTTTTGCTAGTTTACTTTCACAGCTTACCGCTAGTTACATAGCAGAAAATATGGCACATACGAAAAAATTTCTGATTTATTTGTACCAGAGTCCTTATTTTCTTACCACAGGGGTGAGGGGTTTCAAACGATCATAAAATTAATTCATGCCTCTAAAAACCCTCACATGCCAAATCTAGTTTCATTTGCTTAATTAGTTCTCGAGTTTTGGGGAAATTTGTGTTTCATTTGTATGAAAGCCTCCCCTCTTAGAAGGGGAAGGAGTCTCGGTACACCATAGAAAAAATTCTTACCTCCAAAAACCCCCACATGGCGAATTTGGTTCCTTTTGCTTGATTAGTTTTCGAGTTATGAGGAAATTTGTATATTATTTGTATGGGAGCCCCCCTTCCTAAAGAGGAGAAGGGAACCAGACGAAGGTTCCATTCCCATGCGTGGTTAGTCATATGCTGATGTAGTCTCTAGAAACACACTTCCATTGCATTCAGTTGTAGCAACTTATTTATGACTATTTCTGGTTATTAATAGGTTACAGTAACTAAAAGCAATGGACGTGTGCTGCTTGAGCTGTCTTGTAGAGTAATACAGATACCCAAGGTTAAGTTCTGTTCGTAAACTTTCAATATCATAGCAGATGTGCCTCAAGGAAGCATCCTGGGACACATTCTATATAGCATATATCAGATATCCCATGCTTCCCGGGAGGTGGCATATTATCATAGTTAGCGCGCGAGACAACGATCGTGTGCCAAACGCCGCGTCAAACTTCGGAGAGGTACGTATGCTCTGATAGACTATCGCGAGCTGAAAAATTGTGATTGATTCGACTAAAACCCTGACTATCCTGAAGGGTGTCCCACATCAAAATCCGTTCCGGAAAAAACGCTGTAGAAAATTATCTATGCGACCGATTCTGTTCAAACATTCAGACAATAAAATTTAACCCATTAGAAAGCTTTAGGCATATTTATTTCATTCAACTTTAATACCATAACCGTATGCTCGCTTAAGGTTCTGTACAATATCCGGCAGTCAGAAACCCATCTGGCTGCAGTCCGAAACCCAACTGATTGCAGCGAAAAACCTACTTTTTCTTCATGTTAAATTTGACCTCCTTGGGATGCTTTCGTAGTGTCTGCATCATAACAGTCCAGTATTTTTCGATGGGCCTTAGTTCCGGTGCGTTGGGGTTGGGGAGATTCATGTTCTTGGGTACGAAAGTTACCCCGGTGCACCCGATGGCTTCGTACCACTCCCGGACGTCTTTTGAATAGTTGCACGAAGCTAGATCCGGCCAGAAGATCATAGGGCCCTCGTGTTGCTTCAACAGACGCTTCTGTAGATACTCTTTGAGGTAGATCTGCGAGTATACAGTCCCGAACGGCGCACCCGTTGGCCACATAAGCAGATCGCTTGCCAAATCATGTATTTCTTGGTAGACTTTGAAAATTTCTGCTGTCTTACTTCCTCTGGAACATCAAACTTCCCAAGTAACAATCTGGGTTTTTATTACACTCTCATGATGACATTTAAGACCAAAATTGGTCATGAAAAGCGTTATAAGAGTACAATAAAACTCACATTGTTGCTATGATTGTGCTGGGCGGTGAAGAACAATAGCTCTGGAAACTGTCAAAAGTCGGCCTTGACGTAAGTCTCATCATCCATGATGACTGATGAGTCAATGAGACTTCGTCAGAGTGTACACGTTTCCGGGTCCGTGACATTCCCACCGTATTTTGTCATATTTTGCAGTTGACAAAAGAATGGTGGTCTGTAGTAAGGAGGGAAGGTTCAAACACAGAGAACAGATTAACAGGCTCGAAGGAAGTAATCGATTTTTTGTGTGCAAAATTTGTCGGTAGCGCGCTCCAGAAATAGTTTGCCAAACGCATAAAAATATATCCATGTACCTTAATCAATATTTTTTTGTGCTGGAGTTACATAGCAGCGATGGCAGCGACATCAATATTTAGTTTGCCACTTACTGCTCGAGGGGTGCCCATTTGAAGGATTACTCGTAGATTACATAAAAACCCCTTACACACTTTTTGTCAATTACCTGGTAGTCTGTTCTCTGTGGTTCAAATATCTAAAGGGGACGAGTCTCTCTTGGATTTTGACTGTCAGCAGTCAAAGTGTCTGAAAGGATAAAGGGGGGGGGGGGGGTTGGTTTCAAAATAGGAAAACAGGCTTTGTTTCTTTTTCATCGCAGGGATTTTCGAGGAAAAAACAGGTGTATAACAGATGACTAGAATCTAATGAAAAGTAAACTAAAACGCTATATTTACGGAAGTAGGCCATAATGCAACTTGGAAGTTGTAAATCGAAACTTTGGATGAATTTTTAATAAAATTTTCGATAATGCCATCTACAAAGTATTCGCGAAGACTCAGTTTGAATTTGACGCAGGCATTCTCTTTGTCGCTTAGCAAGATGATTCTCAGCGCTAAAATCGCAAATTGAAATAATTTAACTTTCATTTTATAAATTTCACGTCAAACAGTTGTTAGCTGCTTTGGGCGAGACAAATAAAATAAATTCTATTTTGTAAATAAACTTTCCCCTAAGCCCTTTGCAAAGGCCAATATTAGCTTGGATTACTATTTTTTTGTGTCAGCCAATGTGGATACAACTAACTGCAAATTCGGATATTCAGGCAGCAAACCAAGGCCTTAGTCCCTAGTCAGCTTAGTCGGAGAAGAGAAAGTTTATGCCCATGACGGCCGGTAGTAGCATCCAACGGAACACTGCCTTGGTTGGAAACATACGTGCAATCGCAAAACGTAGGACACAGTAGGACACATACACACACACGTTCAAGCGCACAAACCTGGCCCGAGGATGGCTTATTTACTTTAGTGTCATCACACAATTATGTCTTCATTTTGCCGCCATTCTTCGTCGCGGCCTAGTTGACTTGTCAGCGAAAAACCTTGCCAATGTAAGAATCTTATCCTCCTGTGTCCTGTGTCGTGTCGGTGTGTGTCACCGCTCACCGGTATGTTGACTTTCCTCACATCCTACGGCACTTCGCGTATACGTACACCAATTTCACTCAAATGCTGTCATCGCTCTAATCCCGGTGAAACCATTGTGGGTATGATAATACGCGAGGACGGAAGAGGAAGCGAACGTACAGCCTCGAGGCGGTTTTTTGTATGGTGAGATGTTTAAGCAAGCACGTAAGTTGTTATTCGAAACCAAAAAGTGGTAAATTTTCAGGTTGGTTTTAAGGAAATGAGTTTCGCTTCCGGCAACGGGTCGTAAGTTGCCGGTTATCGGGGGCACAGTGATTGACGAAACCACAGGACGATAGAAATTGAAATTTAAATTTTGGTAGTTGAAGACTTAAATTTTAATTTGAGAAAGTTACCAGTAAGCGATGAGTATCTCGAAGGCTTAAATAGTTGGGCAATAGTGACGATCTACAAAGTGAAGTCACATTTCATTATAAGCTTTTTTGTGATGATCTACTGTAACAGTGACGAACAGTATAGTCGTCACTGTA
The DNA here is from genome assembly GCF_943734655.1 of Sabethes cyaneus. Taxonomy (NCBI): domain Eukaryota; kingdom Metazoa; phylum Arthropoda; class Insecta; order Diptera; family Culicidae; genus Sabethes; species Sabethes cyaneus. The sequence goes on from NC_071355.1 coordinate 225,577,570, forward strand.
ACAGTACGAAACAACTGAACTGTTCATCATTGACCAAAGTGGAATGTTAAGGAACGAAATGACGCTTGTTCAAGTTTTTTTTGTATCGTGAATTATAAACTATAGAGGATTTAGCTGATTAAACTTATAAGATGAATTATTTTACTTCAACCTGTTGATTAAATTTTCAGCATAATGAGCATCAAGATTTGTTTTCACCTCTTCTATAGCACTAATAAATAATTGTCCGTGCTGCGAGCTTTACAGGAACATTAGTCAATCATGAAAATTAATCTTTATTCACTATCAGAATCAGCTGAAGTGAACTACTATTGCGCAAAGGCATACCATTATAGCTCATCATCATAGTATGTACTATAAAACGCATCCAACCGGGAGAAAAAATTAAATTAAATTGCAAAGGCACGACAATTATTTTTTGCAGTATTACAATCCAGTCCGGTATGCACCATATCACTTACAAGCGCAATTAATTTCCAGCAATTTATCAAGGGACACCCAAAAATAGCGACAAACCACCGTAAATAAAAACTCGTTGATTGCTACTTAACAATCTACATTCCGCTGGCCGAGCATCCGAAAGCGTTTTTCCCTTTGTATTAATTCCATTCCGCGGGCGGATGTCCGGAAATTATTTATGTAAATTATACTCGCGGGGAGTGAGACCGCCTCGCCGCGGGGGAAGCGAGCTTTATTATTAATTAAATACATTTTTAAGCTGACCCGAATTGGCTTCGGCACGCACAATTGGTAAGTTGAGCATCCGGAGTGGAAATCGGACCGATTGTATACTCGACCTACTCGCGCCGCTTTATTTAGCAATCAACAACAATCCGGATGGTGCGTGTGAATAAAAATGTTTACCATTCAGAGCAACCCTATAATTGAGTCTGATTAATGCAATGTTTATTACGAAGGGAAATAACTTTCCGTACGGATGCTGTGACTAGTGCGATCCACTGTACGGGGTGGAGAGCGTATGCAATTGAATGATGGATTTTAAAAAAAATCTGCTTTATTTCTATTGTGCGAAATTATTACAACCGTACAATCCCTGAATGGTTACCAGTGGTAAAATATTTTAATTTTTATTTTGTATTTGCTACATTACTTGAATTTACAGCTTTTCTTCGAATATGTGATGAGTTCTCGCAATTCGTATCAATGAAAAAGTCCTTTTTCGCTTGCAGGAAGTGGATTTTCTCCCATTTTTTATTCTATTTCGACTATCTAACCTAAAACTCCTAAAACAGTCTAACAGACAAATCCTGTGCTGAGTGGATTAATGTGACAAACTGAACATAATTACCAACGACCCACAAATATGTGTCCCCACAAAAGGATTTACACTTACACACACAGGGTTCATGTTTTCCTTCGTAGCTTTCAATGCTGCACGGCAGATGGAAAAATTTACGGCGGTGGATTTGTTTTAATGAAAACAAGTACGCTCAGGTTGACCCTTTGTCGACTTGGTTACGGCTAATTGAGCCCCCCAACAATACCGCAATGATGGAAATTAATGTGCGCTGACAATACTGACACTGGAGTTGGAAATGGAACTGGTGTTCCCTTATTGGTTAGAGTTTATGGTAGACGCAGTAACAGCACTGATTGTGATTGCAACTGAATGTTAAAATTAATTTACCGCAAAAATCCCGGGAATTCGAACTGTGGTTTGCGCCGCAAACTGATTCCAGTAGTATTACTAATGTGTTGCCAGCATTAATTAGCTCAGGGTAACAAAAGTAATTTTCTATGTCGACAAATGGAAGTCTCAAACATGTGTACGAATTTTACTGATATACACTCAAGTCGCTTTTTACGCGAAGGATATGTCCCGCGTAAATCAAAACCACGTGAAAAAACCGCATAAATTCCGAAAATCGCGTAAAAACCCGCGTAAATTCCGAAATTCGCGTAAAAAACCGCGTTAATTCCAAAAATCGCTTAAACAACCGCGTAAATTCCGAAATTCGCGTAAAAAACCGCGTAAATTCCGAAATTCGCGTAAAAAAACCGCGTAAATTCAGGAATTCGCTTAAAAATAGTCGCGTAAAAAAACCGCATACCGATACCGTTACCGATACCCAAGTAACAATTTCAGGCTAATCAAACGCTAGTCAAATTTTGGGGTGCTGAGCCCGAATTTCAGGTTTATTTTGCATTAGAACGTATATTTTTTGTGTTTTTTCTCCCTAAACTATTTATTCCCTTGTAACTATTTTTCAAGTATTTTTTAAGTATAATGACGTATAAGAAATGAGGCTAATTTGTAAAACTTTTGCAGATGGATTTTTACAGCATAAAACATTTTATAAAACACATCAAAGCAAGTAGGGTATGTTGCTACATCGTCGTAATTGCCTATTCCCGTCCTATCCAACAAAAATTATTGAAAATATCAGCATTTTTATGACACACAATGCAAAATTAGTTATTCCTTAATATTTTAGTTAGTTGTCTATCATACGCGATCAATCAAAGTGAGCTGAGATCTATTTAAATGCTTTTTATCATTAAAGAAGTCCTACCAGCCAAATTTCTTGCGTTTTTTCGTGCGACGAAGAAGACAATGTCGGCTAATCGTTTTAATTTCCATCATCCATAAATGAAAATAACTCACGCAAGGCATTGTCGTTATTCTACAGTCAGGAAACTTGCCTGACCTGCAGAAATTTTGTAGAATAATATTTGCCATGCCGTCCTACACAAATACATGTGCGTTAGCTTTGTAAACATTATTGTGATTTTTAGTTCGGACGATGAAAAATATTGATGGACGGATTTTAAAACGGTACGACGAATTTAAGAAAGAAAGTCAGTTGCGTAATTTCAATAATATGCTTTAATAGTCGCTTTTCAGTGATTTCAAAGTTCCATATCGGAGGGTAAGTGTGTTTTAGTCAAATCAGCACAAGAACTTTTGGAGTATTCATTAAATCCATCCAACAAATGATGAAAATTAGAATGGCTTTACTTATTACGACGGGAATTAGAAAAAAACCCTATGTGCTTTGATAAACAATACAAAATCACATATAAGTTAATATTGATCAAAAATCAAAATTTTTACCCTTATTAGTTTTCTTAATATTCTTTATTTCCATCTTCTTCTTCTTCTTCTTCTTCTTCTTCTTGTTCTTCTTCTTCTTCTTCTTCTTGTTCTTCTTCTTGGTCTTGTTCTTCCTCTGCAGAATCACTTGTTTCACATTTCGTCTTCAATATAAAGTTCTCAGAAAGATTTTTCTAATTACATTTTTCCGTTTCAAAGGAGCTATATACTTTATCTGGAGAAATAAGAAGACGAATAATTTTATCGCGATTTGTATTTTGACACTCATTTTTGCGTGTAAAGTATTCCCTTGTATTTTTATCACTATCGTAAGGCAATAACCTTATTTTTGTGGGGGTCAATCCCAGTGTAGTGCTTTCCCCGTGCTTTCAGAATTAATACCAGGATTGGGAAAAGATTTTCGAGCTCGAGCTTTTTATATAATAAACAAAGAGCTGTATTTCCGTCTTACTATTACCGTATCCTCCAGATTTTCTTCAACCTCTAAAATCTAGTTACTATGCAATTTGGACCATGCAAAGCAGCTTATCCATCCATGTAAAGGAGGTATCCCATAATTGAGATATCCTACGTTTACTCTGAATGTTTGCATTTTGTCTATATTATTGAATTCCGATATAGTAGCCTTATAAGCGCAACATCTGTACATCTGTACTCTGCGCTAAATGAGACTATATCCATTTGAAAGCTAATATTTTACGCTAACTTTTACCGGTAGTGTCAATAGTGGCGAACCTTGGCTTCAAAACTTTTAAGCGTCTTGTATGCGAAAATATGGCCCTATTTGAATGTAAATTAAAATTGTGGCATACTATGGTAAAATTACTGCATACTCAATAAATGGGATTTATTCAACACTATTTTTTGAAGAACTTTTCCTCAGACATCGTTGAACTCCGAGCTGCCATGAGACCTCTAGCATATTTTGAAATACTGCATTGTTTATCAAAAACAAAACGCTAAAACATGCTGAGATAGCATACTATTAAGATTCATAGAAAATATAGAATCACAGGAGAAATACAACGGAGAGTCGAAATGAACTTTCATTTTTTTGGCTGCTGGTCAGCGATTCCCCACTGTGCTGTGGTTTAGGTTTAGAAGTAAAAACCTTTTTTCAGCTCTTAAATATCTAAATCTGGTGATTTTATCAAGCTTCGAGCTTGTTAACAGTTGCTTTTAAAGCTGCAATGAAGCTTAATAGAGGATTTTGCGCACTTTTAAACGGCCAGTTTGCACAATGCTGTCAATTCTATTTTTAGAACAAGAAATAGTTATGCAATATGCTTTTCCAGTCGCTTAATCAACGTCTCATCAACCTTTTGCAGCCAAAAAAAATCTTTTTAAATTTAAAAAAATGAAACGCGATATTTTTATATTGCCGTAAACATTGTCGGACGCGATATTTTAAATTTCGGATAACTTTAATTCGTATAAGTAAGCAAATTAAAAATGCATGTGTTTTTTTTCGGAAATTGAACCCGCTACGTTCTGGTCCATAAGCACTTACCGTGCGATCCGCCCCATCTGCATCTGCAGAACAGACAGTGGGAATATCTTTACACCTGAAAATGTCGATAACTGACAAACTTTTGCTGTCAGCCGAATTGCGAAATTCTATGAACTGACAGTATGTGTGCTGTGAGCCTAATGAAAACTTGATAGTAGTTTGAAAAGCCATTTTAACACCTTTAAGCAGCCTTCAAGTAGTTTGAAAGCTGTGAGCCTAATGAAAGCCTCTACTCTACACTTTAACGCCTTTAAGCAGCCGTAAAACGGTTTGATGCTTATGGCTGTTTAGAGGCGGATTGTTTAGCCTCAAGCCTGTTTATCAGCTTTTGGGAGAGAACTGATTTTAAGAACTTAAAGTAGTTTAAACATAGCTTGTTCTACCACCATTTAAGTGCTTACTTTATGCAGTTTTGATCGCCTTAAAGCAGCCAGTAAACAGCAATTGCTCTTGCAATACAGCTACCGTCTTTACTTGGGAGTTCAATTAAATTAGTCGCATCGGTTTACCCATATAATAATAGCTGTAGAAAATTATATTTAAATAATATGTATATCTATTTATTCGGGTAGCACATTATACCATCTTCCCCTAATTTATTTCGTTTTTTATTGGTAAACGTACCATGTATTGTAAATAGATGTAGAGTTAAATAGAGCGTAGTTTCCCAATGCCTGATTAGCAAATTTCGACGCTGACTCGGCATTCGATGCTCGGAAACAGAACCACGATCGAAGCAATCACCGTTGTGTGCGTGTGGCAGCACGAACAGCAAGAAAAGTGCCGTTATTTTTCCATGCAAAAGACGTCTTCTAATTCAGCGAATATGACCAGCGGATCGGATGAGAGGATTCTAGGCGATCGTTTGCAGACATTCACAGGCAGTCTTGAATCGATCTTCTATCAAGCCGCATGGTCTTTTGCTCCGATCTTATTCCCGCGCGCACCGTACAAGTGGCTAGGAAAAGTCAATTTCAACGGAGTCGGTGACAGGTTTTTTGTAATTTTGTAAAAGTGCTCTGGGTTCGTCGCGTCGCGGTCGTTTATGGTCCCTCGCCGTGTAGTGTAGAATTGTCTAGTGATTTCCGTCGAATGATATTACCCCACTGGTTTCGCTAATGATCGCGTGTGAATTGGGATTTGCCTTTTAGATCGTCGATTCCCGACCTGTACAGAAAAGTGAAGTAAGCTACCGGGGAAAAATTGCAACGTGTGATCGCGCGTGATTTAGTGCAGTGGTGAATATAGGCCTTCGGTGTTAGCAAACAAAATGTCCGTCGAGTTCTTATGCAAGTGGCAAAAGACGCCTCTTGATGGTACTAAACGGTCGGCGTCTATCAGCCGAATTTGTGAGCTGAAAAGAAGATTGAAGAAGAAGAAGAAAATTGGTAACGGTATCGCTAACAAGTGAGAGGAAACCCGCTATTCAAGACCACCGTCAGGGGATGTGCACCGCATTTAAACGGTAACGATTTTTTCTATGTTGTTTTCTAATACGACACAAAACGTGTCTTATAGGAATCTGTAGAATCGGAAGAACTTCACCTTAGACACTACATCTCTATACTATATTCTTTCATTTCTGATTTTTACTACGTTTTCATTTGACAATCTGCATATTGTCGAAATTTAATCTTTGCCTATTATCATGTATTTATTAAATGTTTAGTATATGCCAGTTGAAGTGATATTAAGCAGCTAATATAGTGTTTTAATTACCGGATTTATCCGGAGCGGAAAACAAACTCGACTTTACACTTTGACCATCGAGTATATTCTAGTCAGCTAATTTCACTTTTGCTTATAGCTAAACTTGCGATATCAAACAACAATGATAGTAATATAAATGACAGCTGAACCATCGATAGGTTCGGACATCTATGCCGACTGTACTAAAGATCAATTTTTATACTACTTGATCATTAACCGAACTGTATCTATATTACAATGTATTCACCCGTAAGATCGAACTTATGTTTAAATTTTTATAACTTATGTTTAAATTTTATACCTTTATAATTTTTATAAATTTAAAATTTTTAATCATTACATTTGAATCGACTATTGAAATTTTCATTTATAATAGATATAATAGATACCTCGATATAAGACAACCCCGTTATAAAACAACCCCGATGTAAGACAACTTTTACCTCAATATAAGACAAATTTCATTGACATACCCAACAAACATTTTTGATGAATGACAGCTTGTCAAACGCTTGTTATTTAGTAATTAGCTGTACAATGGTTGAACAAGCTACTATTCAAAAAAATGTTTGTTGGGTAGTTGGTAACGACACCAGAGCTAATTTTCCATTCCAAAAGCGGCGCCATGAAAATGTTCATTAATTCAAAATAATCCAAAAAATTGTAAGAAATTAATAGCTTAAACAATAATAAATAGTTAATAATGAAAATGTAAACACAGAACACAGAGCTAAATTGGCGACTGCTAATGCAAAATGTTTTGGAACAAATCATCACAAACAACGACAAATAACCAGTTTTTATCAAACGTTTATCTTTATCTCTAGTTTATCTGATGATAAACTGGTCGGTGGTATAATTGGATAACGCACTTGACCGAAGTTTGATTGTTATGGGCACAAGTCCCACCCCTTCAGTAAATTATTCTTCCTAGTTTGCATATCATTTCTCCTGTTTTCCCCATTACCCACAATGTATGTTTCTTTATCCAATTCAAAATTTAATTTTGATTGGATAATGAACCGAACGACTCATTCGGCAAACTATTTTATCACAATCTTGCACATCTCATTAAAACTTTAAGAATGTTCGCGTACGTGGTGTACTGTTTCCCCTAATGACGCGACGCGACGATCCAATCTAGTTCGGCTCCTGCAGCCAGCGCCAGCGTGTATTTCCAAACCGTGTCTAACTTTGCATGGTTGGTTGGTCGAAGCTGGAAGGTGTGGAAAGCTAGGAAACAAAGCGTCGCACACGTCAATCCAGCGAAAACCGATGAAAGCTTATACAACCCAAACCTGGGCAAAATGTGTGCAACTCTTTAGCCATCAGTGGCTAAATAGAAAGAGAAAAAAGTTAAACTATGGCCATGCAATGCAAGCCAACTCTCTTCCGTTGAACAGGAGGAAATCTACACTATGCTCTCATGAACCATGCGCTTACACAAGAAGTTTTGAATAATTTTGACAGCTAAGAACAACACATGGTAAAGTGACGACAAGGGAAAACTTTACGGAACACATTCCAAGGCGATCGTTGGCATAATCATATAATCATAACGGGGTTGTCTCCACGAGAAAGCTGCTTGCCTTCATTGAAAAAGTTGGACATGGCAAATAACCCAAATTTTGTATATGGTTGGTACTTTGGTAGGTACACGAAAGCAGCTCTGGTTACGGTTGAATGCAAGTTTATCACAAATAAAATTTCAGCAATCCATTTTCGGTGGTAACCAAATCGATTGCGTTTATTCTAAACTTGTTTTGCGCTTTTGGGTTGAACCAGTCCGGAATAAGAGCAAAGTATGATTTATTTATTCTAACCCAGATAGTTGGATTCAGCCGATTTATTCGCGAAAACCACTAGCAGCTGTCAGCTGAAACACTTGTCATACGCTAGCAGCATAGGATAAATACGAATAAATTTTGTACACTGTTAGTACTAAAAGAACTCTCAAATACCGCGATCTTTGCTTTAATCTCCACCGCAACTAATTCAGAAAAGCACTCGAAACGGAATGTCTTGTTTATTTTCCTATTGAAAAACGAACGAAGCTTGGCTTGGGAAATGGTTCTGCTACTCGTCTTGATTCGGTGAAGTGTTCTTCTGAATAGGACTGAAAATGTACCATACAGAATGGTCATCGTAAGAAAGAAAAAAAAAGCAAAGAGAAATCCCACAAATATATTTACCAAGCCTCGAAGCAGCCAAACAGCTTTGTGCTAATTCCCAGTTTTTTTCCCTTCCACCACTCACTGACAGCGCAGAAGTTGTGATTCGTTTCGAAAAGCAACAAGCCACCGCTCTGCCAAATTAGCGCGTGACGCAGTCAAAATCCCGAAACTCGGCCCAATAATAGCAGCGGGTGGACAAACTAAACATAAAACAGTGACAACTAAGTATTACAGGGAGGTCGGACTCGAGACAGACCTTCGAAATTTCTACAAACAATGGAAACGAAACAAGATCCACTTCTTTATTCAGAGTGGAATTTGTTTAAACATGCAATACTATACATTTGTTGTAATAAAACCGTAGTTTGGAGCTAGGAAGAAGAAATCCACTAGGTTTTGTTTGGCAAAATTAATTTAGTTGGTAGTAAATGCGGGTATCTTCGAATCTAAAGGACCGATTTGACTGAATTTTTTTTTTTGAGCATGTAAAAATGAATTATCTAAATTGATACGTAGCCGTTTTTCGATATCTAGTCTAGTCTAGTCTAGTCTAGGTCTAGTTTACAGGTTTTCGGTAATAATGAACTATCCACAATTTTCTGTCAATTTAATTCAAATCTATGAAGTTTTTTAAATAAATTTCATTAATTTTTTATTAACTAACTTTTGACCGGTAAACCAATTCTTATGAATCTTCGCCAATATATTCGCAGTATTAATGCCTCCCGTTTGATACTAAAATAATTAAAAACAGATTATCATGGTTAAAAACATGAGTAATTTTTCGTATCCGATCCTCCGGCACGTCGCCATTTTTCTGTGAATGAATCTGAAACATCAAAAAGACTGGGCGGAAAATCACTTCATAGAAAAACAATGCGACGGCAGTTGTTGTTTGGGGCTCCTTTTCAACAAGACTAAAAGCGCATAAATCGATTTGTTCATCTCTGAAAAACGTTCGAGTAATTGGGACCTGGTCAAAACACATCTTTAATCATAACTTTTGAAAGGATTATTCCATTCTAACGAAACTTTGCATGAAGCTTGACGGTAATTAGACCATACATTTGGCATTAACATTATTGATATCGGTTGAGTGTTTCCGGAGAAAGTTGGGTTGTTTTCACATTACAGCCCGGACTCGATTATCCGGGTGATCATTTTTATTTTCAGCCCGGATAATCGAATCATCATTTTTGGTACAAATTTTTTTTTGGTATGTCAAGTTTTCTAACTTTTAGGTATCAGAAATGTTATATTTATTATTGATCTATCTTCCCAAAAGTCAGAAAATTCCTTTCTTACGATTTTTTCCAATGATGATTTTTTTGTACAATATTATTTTTTGTATGTTATGGTTTTCAATATTTAGGTATTATAAATATTTTTTTATTATTGATCAATCTCCTTTAAAGTCAAAAAATTCCTTTTTTGGAATTTTTTTTTTCTGATGATTACGATGATGATGCTGATGATAATGATGATGATGATGATGATTTTTAAGTAAAAAAATTGATTCCATTATCGCAGGATTTATTTTTGTTTTGTTCGCCGGTAAAAGGGGTATAAGAAAGGAATTTTGCAGCTTTAGGGAGGTGAATCAATACTTGTCAAGTTGGAATCATCATGTAGCATGAAAACTATAACATTAGAGTTTAAAATAAATCAATGAAAAAAAAATTTTTTTCCGGAAAGGGAAGTCCACGGTGGATGCTATCCGAACAGTAGTTGAACCTACAGCAGTGCTAGCTGGGAGGCCATTGCCGAATCGCCACATAGAATGCAGGTCCCGGAATATTTATGCAGGATTCTGAACAGTTACTTCCGGACTCGGGTGCTTCTCTACTATACCGTCATGGGGAGTAAAATGATGAACATTACGTCGAGTGTTCCGCAGGGCTCCATCCTCGGACCTACGCTCTGGAATGGTACTGTACATTGGTGTACTGACTTTGAAGCTGCTCAGAAGTGCAGTAATCGTCGTCTACGCGAACGACACCGTATTGTCGGTGACCGGCGACTGACTGGAAGAGGTGGAAATGTTGATGACAGAGGCGATTATAAAGATCGAGAACTGGCTGCAGGATGCAAAGCTATAAGACGGCGAAGGTTATTATTGCGGTAGCCAGAATTAAGTCGAATAGCTACGGGCCTAGCAGTAGCAAGCGGTGGCTGCTGGCTAATGCATCACCGTCGATACTGCGATTTTTTTTTTTTTTTTTTTGTATGCCAGAAGGGCATTGGGTTAAAAGGCCACTGCGACAGTCTTAATGATCGTCTTTTGTGGCAGGCCCCGATTGCTGTACACAGTTTACGGATCGCTCATACCCATTGATGGAGTTGAGCGGAATAGTTGTAATCCTGTGCCATACATACTCGATACTGCGATACGGAGGTCCAGCCTGGATCACAGCGCTACGAACAAGGCAGAAGGATGGTAAATGGTTGAATAATGCGCTACAGAACCACCACGAGGTTCCACAGCCTCTTATACAGCAATTTCTATCTCTACCTCCTCATGGTACCATCCGGGATACGTTTCCTTAGTGGAAATCGGACAACCAGTGGAAACTAGGGTCGTATGCGGACAGAGAAGGGGGCACTCATGTGAAGGCTGAAGTGTAAACTCTTCGCCTGCAGGACGGTTCTCTCGACTCCCAGGAACCAAAGCAGAGGGTCCAAAGCCCCTATAGGAGATGGTTGTAATAGCTGTTATCCATGGCTATTATGTAAAAACTCGAATGGATAAACCCTAATCCAAGGTGTGACGCGACCCGTGCTGAGGGATGAATGGTGGAGGGGTTCTATAAATTCTCTCGCTGCAACGGAGCCTGTGGAGTACCAGGTCGCCCTCCACAGCAATTTGTCCTTGCTGCATCGAGCCGGTCACTGATGCAGTGGACGATTTCTTACCGTGTAATCTCTCTCTGCCAAAGAAACTGCAAAGAAACTACTGAGGTGGAGAGGAGAGTAAGGGGGGAACAGGACTTGAATGATGCGCTAGCGGAGGTTCAGTCCTGATCCTCGTCTATCCTCAACACGCCGACTCGTTGTGAGTCGACAAACGAAGATGTGGCTCCAACTCTCCACTCACGGGTAGAGATTCAACTCTACCTGATCTCTGACTGTGTGCTGGAGGGTGGGCTGAAACAAAAGGAGAGCCGAACAGTTATGGCCAGTAGGATGGCTGTACAATCGCTCAAATAATCTAAAAATATATAACGTCGAGTATCCACCCTGGGTTACTCAAAAGTTGCTGAGTCTCAATAAGAGAGATCTCAGCAAGCTTACCGGTCTTGCGACAGGACATTGTCCGAGCAAATATCATCTTCGGAATCACGGTTTCGTACAAGATGATATTTAACCTCGGAACACTTGCTCTGCAATTGTGGAGCACAAATAGTACGCAGACTGCAGTATCTCAAAAAGGGGAGATCTGGGGTGACATTGCGCTTTTCGTTTCAAGTGATTTTGGTTCGTTTCGCCCATTCGTTTAACGTGCTCGAAACGAACCAAAATCACTCGAAACGAGAGTCGCAATTCGCAATGTCACCCCTGGTTTGCGTCGCCGATCAGGGTAACTAGGTTCATAAACCTAGTCATCCCTGATTGGCACCTGTCTCGCTCCAGCTACCAGCCTGACACTTCCTTAATAAGTGATAGGTAAGATTGAAGCGTATAGTAAAATAATAAAACGGGGCATACCACAATAGTTCAAAATAATGGACGCAGTGGTAAGAGTATCCAACAAAGGAGAAGAACAAGGCAGAATCAAGTAAAGCTAAACAGTACGTACCGACTCCGACGGACGTGAGAGTCGCCGTGCGTACAGAACAATACCATCGGAAGCAGTATGCGTTATCGCTGGAATGCTCCCTATTGGCCTCATGCTTGTGGAAGAGAATGAGTGTTACGGACGAAGTAGCGAAGGAGTTCGGAAGCTGGTGAGGGAGGAATCGTTGGCCAAATGGTAGCAAGGTTGGGACACGGCCGAGAACGGTAGATGGACGCATAACGACTTATACCGGTTCTGTCGACCTGGTTGAACAGGAAACATGGAGAAGTCGGCTTTCATCTGAGCTAACTTCTGTCCAGCTACGGTTGCTTCAGGCAACCGGAATGTAGAGGGACAGTAGAAACACCACAGCACGTCGTACGTGGTTTTCTACTGTCAAAGATTTGCCGCGGTGTGGAGTGAGATGCCACCCCTGAGTATGGACAACATAGTGGATGAAATGTGTCGAGAGGAGAGCACCTGGAATGCCGTCAATAGCGTTGTAGCACAGATTATGTTACAGCTGTAACAAAAATGCAGAAATGACTAGCAAGCTACTAACGCCGATTAGCACATCTCGCCAGACTCGTCGGAGCAGCACTAGGCTTGGACAGAAACCTCAAGAGAGTGGCCGTGAAAGGATGGACGTTATTTTGGTCACCGTTTCTGGATTAGTTCACGTTTTGACAAGTATAATGAAAGCAGAGTAGCACCGAGTGTACAGAAAACCTGGCAAGGGTGGCTGTGAGGGGACGGTAGTCATGTTGGTCGTCATCTCTAGATCAGTTCACGTCTCGCGTCCTTTTTCTCCTTATCCGGACTTGTATCCGTTGTATCCGGACCTTTGTTTTTATTTGCTTATAGTCACTTTCACAGCTTGGGTCATTGGACAAGGAAATGTAAATTAACCATAAAGATAGGAAACAAAATATGTTAAAATACAGTTCCAAAAATAATGTCTGGAAAACATAATCTTGAAAATGTTGGCTTAGAGTCAGTTTTTTTTTCTTTTTAATGACAACACCAATCATATGAACGAATTCAAAACTCATCTTTAAGCACAGTTTATTACTACAATGTTAAACTGGAAACTTTTCCCAACACGATTCTCTGTTTAAAGTATAATGCCCCGGGGCCGATCCGCTTTATGAGGGCAACCATCCTCTAAAGCAACAATAAACATTATGCGTATCGTTAAAATTACTCCTTTCATATTTCTTTATTTCAGTCCAAACTGACTATTTTGGAACACTAACGACTACGCCAGTAGCCGTACCAGCGCACACTTAGTCATCCGGCTTTGTACAAAAGCCGGTCCCGAATGTTTTCGTATCGTGCCATGTTGGGGTCAAAATGAGCAGTCCTTTGCGTTAGAACCATTCTCTCCGTCTGACGACGACGGCGGCGATGATCGTCGACGGCACAGAATCACACAGTGGGTGTGGGCCGTGTCATTAAGGAGCGACAGAAACACAAGAAGAAGTAACGGGCTGACAGTATAGGCCAAGTGCCGGTGCGGTGGAGGGAACGCGTACGCTTTCCCTCCAAACCGCTGCGTTGGCCAACTGGCAAAAAAGCTATCGTCGTGCCATGTCCCGCCGGTCGTCATGCATTCTAATTTGAATGTGCGACCTCGTTCGCAGAGCAGATGGCTGCAAAGTGGCCGGAAAAAGTGCTCAAGATAGGCGATTGCTCGCTGCTACGGTCCGGAATTAATGTAATCTTTTATCCCGTTTAATGGGAAGAGCTTGCGTTGAACGTTATCGTCGGAGAGGACGTGTACGTTTCGTATGGAGACATTAGGACTAGATTAATACGTTAAAATTGTGGAGCCGACTGATACAAGCAAACAAAGAATGCTTTTGAATAATAGTTCAAGGCTACATTGAGTGGGAGGGAAATTTAACTTTTAGTGGCAAACAACGTCGCACAGTATCCAATGCACCGATGCACGCAAAACACTAATGCAATATCGTCAACGACACGCTGCATGAGCTTCAACAGTTTCTTCGCAATGTCAGTCTACATTTCTGTTTTACATTCTTCGAGTAAATTAAATTCCGGAATTCTTTCTCCCCTTGGACATGGCTAATTGACATTCCGAACATAAAATTGTTTGCAGCTTTTTGCATGTGGCTGTTGCATTAAAGTGACTAAAGGGTATATAGTTTGATCGAAGTACAATAGAAAATTTAATTCATAAGGACATTTGTGTTACACTCAGCTTGAATAAATTTCAAAAGGAAAAATACAGTTTTCCCCGTTATTTGCACGTGAAGACGAAAATAATTTCCATTCTAGCTCTTCCGATAATCGCGCTAACAGGCGAGAGGATTTAATACCTGTCACAACAGGTGCGGCTATCGCCATCCAGAGTTCCTTCGGAACCATTTACCTTCTGTAAAATATAAGTCTGGCAAATCGGTCGCTGTTAAAAGTCGCAAGCATTAAAAACATTTCAAGCCAGTTGAAGAATTGACCTGACTATTCCGACGAAAAAAAATCCCATTGTTTTCATATCAGAGCTCTGGCACCGTCAAGCAGTCTCAGTTCCCCCGTCTCCGAGGATACGGTTCAACAGCCTTGAAAGACATCCAGGATTCGATTCAAAGCGAGACGCTTTCGCCTTGGAAGCGATTTCCGTTTCTCCGCTTGTCGGCAAACCGTGGTACCAATTGCATTTTGGGAATTATTGCGGCTCAGTGCACTCTTTTCCCTCCTCATTACCTCCTCTATTGCGCTATCACTTTTCTCTGAATACATATCGCCCAAGAGAGTGAATTTCCATTACCCCCCTATTCGCGATTTCATACGCCGCACATCAAACTGACGTCGGAGCGGACAAAACAAATTTCACTGGCAGCGTTCCAATTTTTGCCAAACTCACGATACCGATACGATAGTCGGTCGCAATTGGGCCTGAGAGTTCACTCATTCCACACAGAGTGCAGTTCGTTTTGCGTTCGGTTTCGGCAATGCAAAAGATAGGAAAACATTTTTCGTCATCCGCCCTGCCTGTCCTAGAGCGCAAGGACCGAAGAACCATGCTTCTGTATGACAGGCAAACCGCGACGGCAATCGCTTAGCGCCAGCAGCCAAACGCCAGCCAGCAAACACCACCGTAGCGTGGGAAAGTATTTACTGCCTACCCTATAGGAAGCGGAGACAGTTGGTTCCGAAAACAGGAAGGGATGCCATAAGGGATAACTCAAATTTGATGCTGTGTTCTGACTATCCGCTGTTCGGCGATATTTCATTAATCCTCTTATGTTCCACATCACCACCGCAGCGTTTCCAATAAATTTTTAAACATTTTATAATGGTACCCTTACACATGTCGATATAAAATTGATGAACACTTGTTTAAAGTAATTTGGTTATTAATTAATAGCAGACATTTCCAATGCCATCACTCAACCAGTTGCTCAACTGCGAATGTCTAGTGTTGATGATAACTGAAGTCGACCGATGTTCTCTTTTTTTGGTGGTTCGAACGTCTGTCAATATTAATCAGTCATAATAAAACATATCACAGCAATTTTTTTTCGCAATGAATGTGTCGAAACAACAGCTTTCCGAGTGCTTGAGGCATACATCACTTCCACCTACGTTCTCGAATTTCTGTTGCTATCGGGCATTAATTATACGGACGATAGAGTTCCTCATTGAATGTCCAGTTGTTAGGCCACTGGGCCTGACAACTGATGTTCGTACTCATCCTATTTATAAATACCTGCAGTTACGCTGTCTCCGTCGAGACATAGAATGTTTCGTAGGCTTAGAATAATACGGATTAAACGTTAAAGTTGAAGGCGTTTTTGTGGGTTGCAGAGATATTTCGCCAGACCTGTAAAGGCAGCCCTGGCCGTGTGTCTATATCTGTCTAGATACCACCATCGAGCGTTGTCTGGTCACTAAGACATAAAAAAAACTTTCCTCACCTGCCCAACCTTTTGTCCTGCTACTGTGAAAATGAAGAGTTTCCTAATATTCACTACCATAGAGTTTCCCTTTGCTACTCAATCATAAAACAGTTCGACACAGGCACCAGTTAGAGAAAAAAAATCAAAAATCGTTGCAATTAGTCGTACGTAGTTTGAACGAGAAGAAATAATTTCAAGTCACCAGCGTCGATTAGCTTACAGTCAGGTAGGACAATAAAGCACACGTTATTGAAAAATAAAGAGAACAGCAATGGTCCCAGGTTTTCCCCTGCGGAACACCAATAACAGACAAAGTAATGAAACTGTCTGAACCAATGTGGCTCGATTTCATAGCAAGCGGTTGACGAGATAAGATTTTTAGTCACACAGTAAAGTGAATTATGGCTTCGCGACATTCAATTTCTGCTTCAAAATCTGGCAACGATTCTATCGATTATCGGTACCAATTTCATTTGGGTTGTAGAAGCCCCTGAACATGAGAAGAGTTGACCTAACGACTGGTTCGACGAGGAATGCTAGCGGATGTTGGATGAAAAGAATGCAGCGCCGGCGTAGATGCTGCGGCAGGTGACCCGTCAAAACGGAGAACGAAATGAACAGAAATGAAGACAGCAAAGTCAGTTTTTCCGGGATAAGAACCGCCGCCTGGAAGAAATGGAGTACAAGGAAGGGGAACAGCTCTATCGTTCTCTTACTTACTTATTCAGCCGAGAGCCGGGGTAGCTCTTGCCGTATCAAGAATTCCTCTCCAACGTACTCGGTCCTGGGCTACTCGTCGCCAATTCGTTGCACGTCTCGACACACGCAACCTGGTTGAACCATCTAGCACGTCGGGCCCCTCTATTCCTGGTGCCGGTGGGGTTCTTGAAGAGAACGGATTTCACTGCACAGTCGTCCGGCTTCCTTGCGACGTGGCCGGCCCACCATAGTCTCCCAAATTTCACCTGGTGTACGATGAGAATCTCCCCAAGCAGCACCTGTAGCTCGTGATTCATACGCCTTCGCCACTCTCCGCTTTCCATTTGTACTCCGCCAAAAATATTCCGCAACACCTTTCGTTCAAAAACGGGAAGTGCACGTATGTCTTCCGAAAGCAAAGTTACTGTCGCAAGTCCGTAGAGGTCCGTCCTACCAGTCTTATTAGCGTTTTGTACATCGTCAGCTTTATGTCGCGGCGTATGCTCCTAGATCGTAGCGTCTTGCGGAGGGAAAAATAGGCTCGACTTCCGGCATGAATGCGTCGTTGGATCTCCTTACTCATATTATTGTCGGCGGGGACCAGTGATCCCAAATATACGAGCTCATCAACCACTTCCAGTTCATCGCCGTCAGTAGTCACTGTCCGTGGAAGGCAAACAGGAGCCTCTTCCTGTCATATATTTGGTTTTCGACGCATTAATTTGTAACCCTATCCTCCTAGCCTCCGTTTTCAATCTGGCGTAGATTGCCTCCGCCGATGGAATAAGAGCCCATTTGCACAGTAAAAATGGTTGCTAATTGTGTCCAGTATCGCTGGAATGTGTCATATATCTGTTTATAGATTTTAAGGCCGCGTACTATACGATCGACCGTGAAGAACTATGGAAAATTATGGACGAAAACGGCTTTCCCGGTAAGCTGACAAGACTGATTAAGATCACAATAGATAGTATACAGTGCTGTGTGATGATGTCGAGCGCATTATCAAGCCCGTTTGAAACACGCAGGGGACTTCGACAAGGTGATGGTATTTCCTGTCTCATGTTCAACATCGCGCTAGAAGGTGCTATGAAACGCGTGGGTTTTACCATGCGGGGCATGATCTTCAATAAATCTTGCCAATTTATCTGTTTTGCTGGCGACGTGGACATTGGACTTTGTTCTACCTTCGCTTCAGGTTTGTCGCATCCCGAGTCACCAATGGTGACTCACCATTCCACTCTTCTTCAACTTCTGTTTGGCAATTGCCTAATATTTGATGACCTTTTCGAAGAAAGCTCGATACCAGTGTAGTACTTCTCAGCCATAGTGGAAGTTTTCTAAAATTTTGGACATTTTGGAATCTACAGCCTCTGATCATAAGCTTTCTTGCGAATTGATCGGCAAAACAAATTTTGATCTTGCAAGGAACATCAGTGTCGACCAGTGTCTTCACAGAACTTTAGTCCGGGAGGCTGCCCATAATCCATCTTCACCTTCGTTCCGTCATCAATGAGGACGCACCCTTCGGACTTTGTAAGAAGTTCATTGTTCAACTTTTGCGCACGCCTCCTTGCCACTAGATTCTGCTTAGGTTTCCTGTTGGGTTGCTTACTAACCTGAAAATCCTTCTCTAAGATGAATCCATCTGACAGTACTTTGTCTGGCATTTAATTGTTTTGGTGATATTATTATTATTATATTACTAACCTGAAAATCCTTCTCTAAGATGAATCCATCTGACAGTACTTTGTCTGGCATTTAATTGTTTTGGTGATATTATAATCCAGGGCCGTTACAACGTGCGAGACTCTGTGCAGATTAAGCAACGAGGTATTTTTTGTATGCCAGAAAGACATTGGGTTAAAAGATCACCGTAACAGTCTTAATGGTCATCTTTTGGGACAGACTCCGATTGGTCTACACAGTTTACGGACTACTCATACCCATTTATGGAGCTGTGCTACATAGTTGTAATCCTGTACACGGAAAAAAATCCGATTCCGATACCATGAATAAAATCATGAAACCATAAAATTTGAATTGCTGTCAAATCTTGACTAAACTGCCATATCAGGCAGCACAAATTCATGAAAAATAGTTCATGATCTTGCGTTGTGTTGTACTGCAAGAAGTTCATGATATCATGATTATTATTCATGGTGTATTTTCATAAACCATTTCATTTCATAAAGAAACCTGAAATCATGAGTCATTTTGCTCATTTTTGAGATTAAATTTCTATACGTGTACCCCAATTATGTTCTACATGATTAATAATATCGATGACATTTTTGGATTTGGATTTGGAAAGAAGTTATACCTAGATAAAGCAACAGTACCGTGATTGCGGGCAGATGCGCTGAACTTTCAAGTTCAGAGTTTAGAGTTCTAGTTCAGAGCGGCAGGTTTCGGTATCATCCGAAATTCTTTAAATGATAAAAAGTGGGACAGTTTCCACTTAGGAGTCCCATGATTGTGTGTAGTTCACTACAAGTTGCGTATATTTTTAGCTGCTGTAGGATTTGGGTAGGTATGAGGGTATGAAATGGAGAGAGTTACCTGGAAGGAGCGTCAAACATAGCTCTGGCTCTCTCAAGTTCCCACCTGGCGTCTCCACGCAGATCTAACTCAAATGATGACGGTCGATGGCGTTACCCGGAAATGCTTCATGTACTTACTGAAGCAGCTAAGCTAGAAGGTGCGAACTAGAGCGCCTGTTCTCCAGGTGAGGGGCGGCTCACACAGCGTCTGCCTCGTAACGGGCGGCTGAATATGAAATGCTATATCCCGCAAGCTATAGCTATACCTAAGACGGCAGACCCATCGCAAGTAGGTATCGCAACTCCGGTGAGGTTGTATGCCAAAAACTCAATTACCACGAACAACGAACAAAGAAATTCAGGACGGAACAATCGGTATAGGACACATCAAGGGACAAGGAAACGATTAAGGGATAACGATTGGAAACTGGGTAACTGGAATGCCCGAACTCTCCATGAACCGGCACGAGCTGGCTTGCTTGCTCGAGAGCTGCATCAACTCGGAGTGGAGATCGCTGCTATTCAAGAAGTTCGGTGGCCAAATTCCGGAGAAAGGGAGTTCCGTGCAGTAGACCCTATTGCAGGCACTTCTTTCAAGTACCACATCTACTACAGTGGCAGTAAGAAAGCAGAACATGGAGTCGGTTTCGTAGTGTTGGGAAAACAAAAGCAACGAGTAATCCGGTGGAGGCCCGTAGATGACCGTATATGCATGTTGAGGATTAAGGGCAAATTCTTCAACTATAGCCTAATCAACTTATACGCACCGACAAATGATAAATCCGATGATGCTAAAGACGTGTTTTACGACAGGCTTGAGAGGACCTATAGAGAGTGCCCAAAACACGACGTGAAAATCATCATCGGAGATGCAAACGCGCAGATCGGGAGGAAGGAATTCTTCCGTACAGTTATTGGAAGACATAGCCTGCATCTGTCGACCAATGATAACGGTTTGAGGCTCATAAATTTTGCCGCGACCAGAGGGACGACCACCTGTAGCACCTACTTTCCACGTTTGAATATTCGGAAACACACCTGGGGGCATCCAAATGGAGACTCTAGCTCTCAGATCGATCATGTCTTGATTGACGGTCGACACTTTTCGGATGTTATCGATGTACGGTGGTAGGCACGACGCGTGGAAGACAGCGTAACAGCTGGTCTCTGGCCGATTGCCAGAGAGACAGATGAAAAGAACCAGGCCAGGAGTTGCATGCTCACTGCAGCAACGCGTCAAAATAGAGAGAGATACAGAGAGACTGGAGCTGCGAAAAACAGAAGTCTATAGAAACGCGAGTACGAGGAGCACGTGCTCGCCGGTGCAGAGGAGCGATACGCCAGCAACGATACACGGAGTTTCTATAAAACGGTGAGATGCAGGAATTTTGCCATGCCTGTGATGTGCAATGATAGTGCTGGCAACCTGCTTACCGACAAAACGTCGGTAGCAGCCAGGTGGAAGGAGCACTTTCAGACACTATTGAATGGAGAGGTAAATGCGGAGATCAGCAGGGACAGGATAGAAATTGTAAGCGATGGTCAAGCTGTGGAGCCACCAACGCAGGAGGAGGTTAAGAAGGCAATCAGTGATCTAAAAAACGGTAAGGCTACTGGGAAGGACGGTATGCCGGCTGAACTTCTAAAAGAGGGGAGCGAGCGGCTGTAGGAAGCAATCCACCGGATCATTGTCAGAATCTGGGAGGAAGAACAAATGCCGGAGGAGTGGTTGGATGGCCTCATTTGCCCAATTTTCAAAAAGGGACATCGAATGGAGTGTAAAAACTATCGAGGAATTACATTGCTCAATTCTGCCTACAAGGTGCTTTCCCGTATCCTGTTCTGCAGACTGAGACCGTTAGCGGAGTCCGTCAGCGAGTACCAACCTGGTTTTCATGAGGGTCGCTCCACGACGGATCAGATGTTTACCCTGTTGCTTCAGTTGTTTCAGTTTGAGATGTTTCAGTTGCTAGACAAGTTCCGGGAGTACAACTTGCAGACACATCATCTGTTTGTGGACTTTAAAGCGGCGGGCGCACGACTCAGTTAAACGAAATGAGCTGTGGCAGATAATGCTAGAACATGGTTTTCCGACGAAACTAGTTACGCTGATTCGTGCGACGCTGGACGGATTCAAATCATGCGTTAGAATAGCGGGTGAGACCTCAGCTGCTTTCGTGACGTTGGATGGACTGAAGCAAGGGGATGCACTCTCTAACCTGATATTCAACATTGCCTTGGAAGGTGCATTACGAAGGGCAAACGTGGAAAGGAATGGAACTATCATCACGAAATCTCACATGCTTCTTGGTTTTGCGGATAACGTCGATATCATCGGAATCAACCGTAGAGTAGTGGAAGAGGCCCTTTAAAAGGGAAGCTGCGAAATTGGGACTTACCATTAATACCGCCAAAACGAAGTACATGGTTACTGGTAGGGAACGTGGGAGCCCAAGTGATGTTGGTGCCGAGGTGGAGTTAGATGGGGAACGATATGAAGTAGTGGAGGAATTTATATACCTTGGTACACTCGTGACATGTGACAACGATGTAAGCCGCGAAGTGAAACGACGGGTTGCAGCCGCGAATCGGGCTTTCTACGGATTACGTAGCCAGCTGAAGTCCCGAAGTTTGCAAATTCGCACAAAACTGATCGGCGAGTGCTTGGGGTTTTTGAGCGTAAAATTCTGCGATCTATACTTGGTGGCAAAATGGAAAATGGAGTATGGAGTATGGAGCAGACGCATGAATCACGAGCTGTACCAAGTATACAAATATGCTGATATAGTGAAGGTAGTGCAGTGTGGCAGGCTGCGGTGGACTGGACACGTGGCCAGAATGCCCGATGAAAGAGTAGCCAAAACTATTTTCAGCAGAGAACCAGGAAGAGGCCGTAGACTCCTGGGCAGACCCCGCACCCGGTGGGTGTGTGCTGTCGAAGACGATGCACGTTCAGGTGGTGTTCGTGGGGATTGGAGAACGGCAGCCCAGGACCGACGGTACTGGAGGACTATAATTCGTTCGGCGCAGGATCGGTAACAGACCGTTGCCACTAAAGTAAAGTAAGTAGGTAGGATTTGGGTATATACATTGTAACTGCCAGCCCAAATTCAGTTTTTTATCCAGTTTTATTCCAAGGAGACTTAATTATTGAAGCTCAACCTGACACCAATTAGTATTGGAGAAGTAATTGTATGTTTTTTTCGCCCAGTGAATGGTATACCGACTGTTTTTGTGGGATTTATATCAAGCCCGTCGTACAAGCATCACAGATAGACACGGTGGCGTTAAGAGCTCCCAACATACGTTTTGACTGTAATGCGTTAAACTTTCTTCTGACGATAAGTTATACGTCGATGACCTAAAAAATGGCCTCATTACTAAGCTTCAACAGCTTATTAAGGGGTACGTCGGCCACCAGTGTCCAAGGCGAGGAAAAGAGAACTCATTGTGAACATCCTTTGATCGCCGAAATCGTGATCGACGTCCCAATGATGCTGTGATTTCTTTGCTCGAAAGCATTGCTTGAATCTAACTCATTCTAGTGTGCCTCAAACGGAGTCATTTTGAAAGAGAGCCGTAATAATTGAAACGAAGGACGTGAATACTCCTTCATTATTGAGGTAAAATAAGTCGTCATTGATTTTGTGAATTTCAAAAGCTGTTTTTTTTTGGTTTGAAATAAAAATTCTTTTCATGAAAATATGTTCTTTGTGTTCAGATTGGCAAGAAGAATGCAGTGAATACATTTTTGAAAACAAATACCCTATTTTGTAGTGCGGCTTCCGTACATTTATCGGGTTGGTTTGCATGTTGATTTGTATGCAACGGAGAGTTTTTTAAAAATTCGTTGCGGATATAGTTATCTGTGATTTTCCCCATCAACTTGAGAACCGTTGGATCTGAAAGCCTTATGCTTGATTTTCTCTTTTTTATCTCCCTCAGGTATGAACCTCTACTTTTCGCCAACTCTCCAGGATATGTCCCAAAGTGAAACTGGCTCAAAAAGATTGATTTGCTTGGATTATAACGTCGTCCATTTTCTGTAAGAAAATAAGTAGAAGTAGAATACCATCCGCACCTGGAGTTTTCATTGGTTCAAAATAGCTAAGTGTTCATTTGATCGAAGCCTCCGTAAGCAACCGGATTTGAGGAAACCACAAGGGTGGCTTGGGACAATCAGAAAAATTAAGTTAAAATGGTAGTTTTACGAGAACAATTTTTTTTTGTCAGATTATAGTCACTTCAACAGCTTATGTCATTCGTGACTTCTGCGGGGTCGGGATTTGAACCCGGGTCCTCGGCGTGAGAGGCGTGAATACTAACCGCTGCGCCGGGACTGACCCCTTGAGAACAATTTATCAATATTTCCTGAAATAAAAAAATAAATAAAAAGTTTGTCTGCAGTTGAAATTCACGTATGCGTTCAAACATCATTAAAACCAACCCATAGTAGTCAACAAAAAGAGCATTACCTTCAGCCCCGGTTCCCTTTTGTCAGCTTCCCAGCAGCACAGCCGGGCGCATCAAAGAATCATTTTCGCCGTTGTCATTCTGCGGTACACCAGAAGTGATAGCAATTACACATGAAAGCGCTTGAACACTTTCCCATTTAAACGTTGCCATATCGCCGTCATGAGTTGACGAAAGCCGGAAGAACCACAGGCTGCACTGTCAGCCATAATAACATTCACGTACCTACCAACCACCGGCGAACGCCGCCGGCGGACCATCAGTGCTGCGCCTCCACTAGGGAGGATCTAATTGAAAAGCATCAGCTGGACCGGACGGACGAAGCTGTGCCCGAAGAATTGAGCTAAAATGAAGCCGCGCTCCTCTCGCGGCTCCGTTCGTTCGGTGGGCGTCGGTAACCACTGCTGAACCGATTTAAATTCGCAAAACCTGCCACTAAAACTTCTTGGTTGGGTATTTCAAAACCGGTCCCGGATTGCCACAAATAGCTTCTCACATTGCTTGCCAAAGCCCCGAGATTTGGTGTCTCAGCCACTGGAATTAGTACAACACCATCCTGAGTGGTGCAATCGTCAGCGAAAAGGGATGTTGGGAATCACAGCTTAACATTAATGGTACATACCTACCTACTACCATTAGGACTTGTGTTTCCTTTCACCGGCTTGGACAGACCACCAGTGCGGAGGAAACGGGACAACGAGCTTCCGAATGTATGCCTGTGTATTCGTGTGAAAGAAGCAGGGAAATAAAGTTAAATAGCATTTCAGTCTTGATGGTTACCAGCATGGTCTCGTCCGTTGCTGAAGTCAGTGTTTTAATGTGACTGGATCTAACATGAAACACATACTCAAACACCAAGTCACATACACAAACACACGCACACCGATGGGGACGTTTCACACGTACGTTTGAGGGAAACGGGGAAGTATATGTTACGTTGATGGTTTACAGTACCACTCAACCCCCACGGAATGATCGTTTGGTCATGAAGCGAACCTCACCGCTGTCAGCAACCATGGGAAAGAATGTAGCAAATTTCAGAAAGTAGATTATGTGTGATTTGGATGTTGACAGAGTCGGGCTGTTCCGGTTGCTGTATGCTGACTTATGTCGGATATGTTTGCCTAGCGCTCGTGGCTGTAAACTTCCCGGGATGACGGCAGAATGTGTGTACCGATGGGGGGTTTGCAAGGTGGGCGGTGCGGTGGGTATGGTGGGCGCACATGAGCAGCAAAAGTGGCATTTAGCTGGTCGGGGTCCGGCCAATTTTGATAAAGCCGGGGTACTTCGGGCGTTAAACTAAAACGTGTAAAGAGACTCCAACCGAGCAGCGTAGAGAAGGTCACAATGTCATATATACGTGCCCGGAGATTTGCGTATCGCGTTTCACACTGACAACAACAACGGTTCAGTCAATGAAAACTCTATCATAGCTGTGACGAAAAACACAAATTAATTAAATGAACAATGTTCAGATTATTTCAAATTTTTTTCGGGCAAAGGTCAGTCGATCGAAACTGCTAACAACAAATCCGCAAACATAATTCGTTGATCTAATTCATTGATTCGCTGTTCTTGATTGTTGGCAGTTATATTGGTTTAGCAACAGGCCTCCAATCCCAGCTTTTGTGTATACAATAATATCAAAAGCATATTTATAGAAGCCATCATGTTTCATAATTTGCCGCATACGCAAACACTAGTTGCGATTAGAATCAAGCAGTGCGAATAATTGGTTCATTTAAGGACGATTTATCATAATTAGATCAACATGCCAAAGCGATTAAAGCTAATCGACGGGTTTTTGTTTTCATTTTTCCGTGGTGCTATAAATATTTCAAAATATTTTAAATATTCACGTTTTTATCTGTTCGAACAGAAATAACATTCCACGTGACCATCACGGGGTTGATGGAATGAATGGGTTAAAACAACGCATTTATTTGTTGCACCGTCGGTGCCTTTGAACCGCGAGGGTCAGTACGGGTTGGTACCCATTTCGCCGGCGGGCGCACACACCACGCAATAAATTTTAATGAGACCCTTCACTAACTGTTTTCCAGCCGTGCGCTGCCGACGGTGAATGACATCAAAAACAACTGTCAGCGCGAAAGTTATAATGATAACGAACTTTCGTAACATTGCACATTGCATTGATGATTCGAACGTAAAAAAATCAATCAATTCAACTGCTGAGTCCATTTGATAGCGATATTGTTGAACTCTTTTGGAGATAACCTACGGCTTCGCATTGCGATTGATACTGAATTTCGTATATATTTTAGTTTCCAAAAAATAAAATAATTATTTTATGGCAATATTAATGTACGGATTTCCCACTAAGGTTAGGTCCCTCGCTTATCACACAAATACCTAGATACATCATGAGTCATAACATGATTGTTCATGCGGGCTAAAAGTCGCACGCAGTGGCAACGTATCTAAAGGAAACGAAACATTAATTATGAATCACAAATTGGCACATCGTTGGGGCCGTTCCGATTAAATGCGCACAGCTTGCGTAATTCATTTCCCACGTATACCTACGGTCGGGCGGCCGGCCGACTGCTTGCTTGCTTCGTTTGTTGGAAGGATATTGCAGCACGAATAAATGGGCTGCTGAAAACGGTTTTTCTTTCCTGTCATTGTGCGTATGTGTATATGATTCGGTTATTGAAATCATATCACACACGCCGGAGCAGCACAAGGAAAAAGGCAACAATTGTTAGTTTCCTATGACGGCATCGCCATCGGTGAGCGAGCACAGAACGGATGGAATATGTGCCGCGTCTGATGTCGGGACAGCATTCGTTTTCTGCCTGTCCGAGCACGATAAGCGGGAAAAATATTATGGTCAAGTGGTTCGAAAATCCTTCCTAATTGCGGCCAACCACGCCATGTACGAGAATCACCGGGTTCGTGTGTTTGTGATGATTTCTGATAAGAATAGTGAAGCCAAAATGAAACCAAAGTATGGTGACTTGAACACAAAGAACTGGATGGGATTTAGTTCCCACAGTTATGTGTGTGGATTTTTAGCACACAGAATTGCTTGAAAACTTAAGATTGTAAATTTGGTGCTCAGTGATTCTACAAATCAAACCACAGAAACTTCCCAATTTAGTTTCATAATAAGATTTCAACTGACATTGTTGAATAAATAACAAACTAGTGAAATTTTCGCAGGTTTTAAGGTTCCACTAGCCTCTCTGTTGGCCTCGATATACGCCACTGACCTAATAAGCCAGACGTCGCATGTTCGTATGAGCGAAGTAGTTAGGGACTATAACATCATAGCACTATCCCCGCAATTGTCGTGTACTCTTACAACAGAACAGGTCAAGTATCGACATCGAAATGTACCACCTAGGCTTTGCTTTTTTAAGTTTCAAGTAGTCGTCATCGACTTCTTCGATTTCAAAGATGTTTATATGCTCCAAATACTTATTTTACTTTTTTTGGCGATAATTCGCTTATGAAATCCATGCCGAATTTAGGCGTCGTTCCCACATTTCTCAGTCTTGGGTTGCCGCTCTCCAGTCGCCTCTAGCACTCGCTGCAATAATATCCTCGTCAATAGCGCTTATCCAACGGGTACGGGGTCTGCCTCGAAGTCGTTGGCCTCTGTGGGGTTCTTTGCTAAATATTGTTTTCGCTGGTCTCTCATCCGGCATCCTTGCTACGTAGCCAGCCTCTCGTAGCCTGCCGTGTTTTAATCGCATATCACAATATCCGCATCTTTGTATACTTGGTATATTTCATGATCCATGCGCCTGCGCCACACTTATTCGTCTAATATGCCGCCTAGAATTGATCGCAGGATCTTACGGTTAAAAAACGCCAAGAGCTCGTCGATCAACGCTCTGTGTCAACGTCCACGCTTCGTGGCCGTGGAGTTCCACCGGCAGAATTGGCGTCTTATAGAGCGCAAGTTTTGTACGAATTTGCAGGCAACGGGACCTCAGCAAACTACATAATCCCTAGAAGGCCCTTCCATCTAACGTCACAAACGAGTCCGATGTCTCACCCGCTATCCCTACGCTTGATTCCGAATCATCAAGGATAGCACATATCTGCCAACTCAGCTTTGTTGAAAACCCAGGTTCAAGCATAACCTGCCACAGCTCGTATTGTTTAACTGAATCGTACGCCACCTTGAAGTTTATAAACAAATGGTGAGTCTGCAAGTTGAATTCCCGGAATTTATCGAGGATTTGTCGGAAGGTGAACATTGCTTCCATCGTGGAGCCTCCCTCTCGAAAACCGCACTGGTATTCGCCAACAAAGGTTTCCTGTAACGGCCTCAGTCTGAGGAACAGGATGCGGGAGAGAATTGTGTATGCAAAATTGAGGAGAGTGAAGCTCGCTAAATGCTGCATTCGAATCGATGGCCCTTTTTGTAAATAGAGCACTTACGAGATCTTCCAGCCAGTCCGTAGGTAATTCCTCCTCAGTCCATACCTTTAGCATAACCTGATGGATTGCCCAAACAGCCGTTCGCTTCCGACTTTCATAAGTTTAGCGGAGATGCCGTCATTTCCTGCTACTGTGCCGTTTTCTAGATCTCTCCCTCCTTATCTAACCTCGTCCAAAGTTGGTGAATCCACAGCTTGTCCATCATCCTCAATCGTTATCCTGTTTCTGTTGATCGCTCCATCTTGTTCACCATTCAAAAATGCATCGAAATGTTGCCTCCAACGCCTAGTCACCTCGGATCTTTCGGTAATTAGGTTCCCCTCCTTGACGTTGCACATAACAGAAGTTGGCAAGATCCTTGGCCCACTTCTTTTTATTATATTTTTCAATGACGCAGCTCATGCTATAGACAATGGATGTCGACTTGTTTACGCCGATGACTTTCTACTTGACGATTCGTAGCTTAGAAGATTGTTATCGTCTGCAGCTTTTATGAGATAAATTTACGACGTGGTGTAAACTGAATTCCTTGCTTATAAGCACTGCTAAATGTGAAGTAATTACTTTTTACCGAACTAAAACGCCGATTCTCTTCGAGAATGCGGTTAATGAGCAAGCGCTCAAGAGAGTGGATCGCGTTAATGACTTTGGCGTTATTCTTGATAGAAAGCTGACATTCGACAGGCACCGCACGGCGATCGTGTCTAAAGCGAGTAGACAATTAGGGTTCATCGCTAGAATAGGGCGGGACTTCAAGGATCCTCATTGCCTGAAAGCCTTGTACTGCTCTCTTGTACGTCCGATACTGGAAAATGTATGTGTGGTTTGGACCCCGCACCAGCTCGATTGGAACTTGCGTATTGAGCGTGTGCAGAGAAGATTCGTTCGTTTAGCTTTGAGGGATTTACCCTGGCGAGATCCTGCCAACCTGCCCTCTTATCCGGATCGTTTCCGTTTAATTGGATTGGACACACTTGAACGACGTCACAAATTACAACAGGCCTTACTCGTGGCGAAAGTGCTTAACGGTGAAATAGACTCCCCAAAACTGCTGTCTATGATGAATATCCGTGCTTCACAACGTGTGCTGCGACCATCCTCGATGCTTGAAAACAAGTTTCACCGGACGAACTTCGGTTATTTTGAACCAGCAGCGTTTTGTGTGAGAATTTTTAATAATGTTGAACATCTCTTCGAATTTGGCGAACCCATTTATATGTTTAAAAATAGATTAGCTAGTAGTAATTCTTTTTAGTCGCTTCATTAAGACTTTTATGTCGGATGATGTACAATAAATAAACAAATAAACAAAGATCCGGCTCCTGATTCCGTTAATCGTATTGAAGAAGCTTCTCGTATCGTGCCTCACGAAGCAATTCTCCGCAAGAACGCTATCCCAGTGGTGGCATTTCTTACGACGGTAAAGCCTCTTTTCGGCAGGTATCTCTTAGCATCTCGGTATCTCTCTCTGCTCCAGTTGCAGCCAATATGTGACTTCTGGCGCGATTCCACTGTTCGTTCAGGTTCTCTCCGAATTGTTTACCGATCTGGTCTTCAGTCTTCCGAACGTACTCTGCAGCAACTGCTTCCGCCGATAACCGCCGAATGTTCAGTCGTAGCTTCCTCTTTGCTTTCGATTTCAATACGTTGAACAACCGGGCGCGGATCTTGCTTACTACGAGATAGTGGTCCGAGTCGACGTTTGGTCTCCGGAAGGTTCGTACGACTGTCAGAAAAGTACCGGCCATCAACCAGAACGAGTTCGATCTGAGAGCAGGCCTCTACATCAGGGTATTTCCAGGTGTCATTTGTATCCCCGATGACTATCTTCATGTCATGTCTTGTCCTTACCAGCGGCTTTATTGGTCTTTAACATTAATCATCAGCTCGGAATTGTTGTTCTTATTCTTCACGATCTCTACCTATTGTCGCTTTTTACTCATCAGGATCGTGGTCACTTAGTGCCATGCTCGTCGGTTTTCCACCGCTTATTAGCATTCCCCATTAAACCAATCCGAGGCTCTTCACCCCAGCGTATTTTACCCCAACCGTCTTTGTGGTTTGAAACGCCTAACACCTCGGAAGAAGGCATTACCTCATCTAATATTCACGAATAGTTGTCGGAAGATTGCGGGTTATGCAGGTGATGGCCA
Source organism: Sabethes cyaneus (assembly GCF_943734655.1). Taxonomy (NCBI): domain Eukaryota; kingdom Metazoa; phylum Arthropoda; class Insecta; order Diptera; family Culicidae; genus Sabethes; species Sabethes cyaneus. The sequence goes on from NC_071355.1 coordinate 225,608,022, forward strand.
GAGTCACTCATTCACACCCCGTAGGGAACGTATGTTAGAGAAGAATGGACTATCTATGAAAAAGTGGGCAGGCTCGTTTATTGTACGTTTGTCAGTTGATCTCCAGGTGGCTTTGAGAATAGCTTTGTGTGGGAAAAAGGTGCTTCGGATCACCAGGCCTCGGGAAGCTGCAAAGTTTATACATCATGGCCATGGGCCGTTATCGTTTGTGTCGGTGTGTAGGCTATTACCGGTCTATACAGTTCTCTCCTGCTGACATGGGCGTTCCTATCTCCGAGGACGATCTTGATGTCCCGTGCCGAGCAGCTGTCGTATATTGCCTCAACAACACACTACAAAGCGCGTTTCCAGTTCCTTCCCAGCTAGCACCAAGTCGTATATTAATGTACGGAAATTATCATAAATATCTCTTAACAAATTCGAAATCGTAACTAAAGTCGATTTTTTATCATATATAATGATAATAACTGACATACATCGCTACTAGCACGGTTGTTATAAAGTTGTTGTGGTAACCGAAATTTGACTAATTGCAGTCGTAATTCGGTTACTTCAACTAAATGGACCTATATTGTGCTACCTGGGATACGATTTTCGGCACACAATTGTATAAGAGTACGAAGCGAGTCGCGCTTAATCGGATATTATCTTATATAAATACTTATATAGTCGTAACGTCTAAAATTATTCCTAATCTCTGATATCGCCTCCAAAATAGTACAGTTATGCCAGTTTTGCGCGCTATATACAATTTATTAGCATGTATATCGGTACGTAATGCTGAGTTTTATCTTTTATATACATACGAAAATGCTAGCTGGGTTGATAGTGCCACCGCTCCAGTAAAACTGTGTCGTTCCGTCGCGGATCTTCCAAATCTTTTGTCCATTGCGACAGACTTCCTGCAGAGTTATGATGCCGCGTTTGCGGGATTCAAGCTGTTCGAGCAACACCCGGTCACCAGCCGCAAATTTTAGCGATCTGCAGTTCCAAGTACCGAGTTTCCATTTATCGTCCCCGTTTCGTCGCCTAGGTCGATGCTGAATATTCTGTTCCGTATTCGCTTGAATTTCTGTAGTCGTTGGATTTATTTAGTTGGATTTAGGTTGGTTGCCTTACTGGGGACACGTTACCGAGTCTCTTGGTGGAGCTGCCCATCTTAAGTGCCCAGTGGTCGGGAACAGTACCTCCTTCCCTGTCGAGCTTAGCTTACACAGTATTGGTTAAACGATCCCCGCTAAGATTGCTCGTATTCCTGCTGGTACCACGAGGAGGTAGGGATAAGAGTTGCTAAATAAGAGGCTGAGGCCCACTGTGGAGTCTATATTCATGTATGCATTATCCAGCCGTTCACCAACCGCTGGATTCGCATGGATATTGCATTTGGTAAGATAACCTGCGAAGCAGTTTAGTCCACTCTACAGCTTTTAATGACAGTCTTGATATATCTTCTAGCATACAGGATGGCAGTATGGCAGAACAAAGCGAGATATTACTCTTCCCTCGGGTAAAACTTGAATGTCCGAATTGAACAAGTCATATAGGACTGAACCGTGTCCCTTGACGTCCTTGGGTACCCTTGACGACACATTGAAGGAATCAGCTAGTTCGCCGAGGACGCAAACTTGGCTCCTACGATTCTGCAGGTAGTTTGGCATGTTCTCCACCAGATAGCTAGGGAAGTTGTATTGCAGTAGCTTATGGATGAAATCGTCGTAGCACAGTTGTCGAGAGCCTTCTCAATATCTAGATAGGACATGGTTGTTGTCTTCGACATTCTCTTGTTCCTGATTATGATTGGCTGTCCACTGAAGTACGTTGAATAACTAGCGTCGGAGGAAACCAAACTGCTCGTCTAGGAAGATGTCGTTCAATTCGGTGTCGCACAAAATGCGGAAGTAGATGTAGATACGATGGTCAACGCAGCTAACGAAGCTGTGCTATGGGCACAGGATGGGTGCCAGACTTTACAATCTAACTAATGCAGTATCGATGTCGAGGGTTTGGAATACGTTGATACTGCCTTCGTAGATTATTCCGTAGACTGATGCGCATGTTTGGTATTATCGTCAATTTCAGTAAGTTTTTGGAGTTACCGGAACTGACGGAAAGAAATGGTGACCAGCTTCTTCGTTGGCGTCAGTGATACACACCAAAGCCTGCTCGATGTCTTCGGCTGAATGCAACGTAACATTTTCATCAACACTGTTATCGACGTAACATTGCAGTTTGATCCAGTTGACACGACGCTAGTTTCACCTAAATTGGAGGACTTGGCACAGTATAGCTGAAACACCAATGCCAACAGTGATCGCATGATAATCTGAAGCCAACTTCGTGATGGTTTGTGAAACCGGAAAATTATTATTGTTTGTCAAAAACATGTCCTGCTTTGAACCAACTCCGCTAATAGGGTTGAAAGTTGGCTAATCCTGAAGTACAGCGTAGCAGTACCGAGCTTCAGCATCTTGTTTGTGATCCTACCATTTGAATTGCACCTGGAGTCTCCCTAGGCAGAATGGCGAGCATTCAGGTCGAGCCGACGAAAGCAAATTTGCCGACTCTGTGGATAGCTTCTGGATGTCGTTCTTTAGCTGCATTGTAGTGCCATTTGCTCGTCGCGACTGGGAACGACAGTAGACTGCGATGAAAGTAATTGACCCAAGAGAACAGCCAACTTCTACACCGAAGGCCTCGATGAAGGTAGTATTGAAACTGGTAATGGATTTAAACGTCACTGTTTTCCTCACAGCGATGGCAACTCCGCCCCCAGCCGAGGTTGTGTGTTCAAGTTTGAGTCCGATTGGCAAAAATTGACCTCCGGTATCAGGTTTGTTTCGGTTAATACAGCAACATCAATGACGTGTGTATACAGATAATTCAGAAGTTCAACGATGTGCAGGCCAAACGTCTCCGGTTTAAATTATTAACACCAAAGATAAACGACATATTCAGTCCTTGAAAAAGACTTAACTACAAAGTCGAAACGTCGGAAATTATAATTTAATTAAAAAACTCTTCTGAGTTCAACAGCAGATTGAAAAGCCAGACAAAAAGTAAAAATTGAGAAAGAATACTGGACAACTCTTGCACGAATTTTACTCTATCGAACTTTAGATCACCGATCCGTGTCTGCGAAGTATCCTCTGCCGTAGAGGAGAGACAGTAGAGAACCATGAAATGTTGATCCATCCCCATCCTGAACAATCAGGATTGTGCCATTCCACCACTCGGAAGATTTTACACAAGAATCATGGCATAAAACCGTACGAAATACTACAGGTCGTAAGAGAGTTGAAATCGAATAACCTGTCTCAGCGAAGATTTTTTTTATGAGTGGGCCTTGAAGGGGAAACTTGAAGAAGACTCGCTTTTTATCCAAAAAGTGTGTTCTGCTACGAAACTCATTTATGGTTCAATGGATATGTCAATAAACAAAATTATCGCATTTGGTGTGATGAGCTACAGGTGATAAAAGAACTCAATGCATCCAAAAACATTCACTTTTAGGTGGCGGTTTACGGGCCAACGGAATCACGGGTCCGTAATTTTCGCAGATGAAGATTACCGCCACGTTTCTGTCATTGGAGCCCGTTATCAGTCGATGCTTATCGATTAATTTTTTGTACCAAATACAAGTATTGGATCCAACCGACACATGGTTTCAACAAGATGGCACTACATGCCATACAACATATACAATCGAGGAACAATTAAAGGGCGAGTTTGTTGAGCAATTATTCTGTTATTTTGGACCAGTAAATATGCCGAATAGCTTTTCATTTTACCTTATATCAACCAGATCTCACGTAACAAACAATCATTCAAATGCAAAATCCTCTATTTTTCAATGGAACAACATCAAAAGCTTGTTGGGAGTTTCATGTCACCAGCCTTAGAAATCTGCTCCAAGCTCTGGCAACCATCATGGTTTCCCCGTAAGCGCTGATTAAATCACTTATTTCTGGTTCACTTTTCGATTAAATGAAGCCTGTCCCGTACGTGTGTTCAACAACCTGCTCTCGTGTCAGCGTCCTGTCGATTCAAACGTCGTTTTTAGTAGAGCCGAACAGCAAGCTCCAGCAGGAATCTCGCGCAAAAACCTCCCCGGTGCATCTGTACAAATGTACACGGAAATCTGGATTAACAGGCTGCTGCGTGTTCCAGCACACAAACGAAGCATTGGTTTATCGCCAATGAGAGAAAAGGTGCATATCATCCTGTCAGTTGGAGTTGGTACCACTCACTGACTTGCATCCTATCGCAGCCATGCCAGCATGGTGAAAACGGAAAAAAGATGGTCTACCGAAAAAAATAGTAATAATAACCTCCTGCACGGCGATAACTGCAGCCGAGCGGCATGTGCAGAAAGCAGACCAGTGCTGGCAGGAAGCAACGCCAACGACAGACAGCTGCTCGCAGCCCGGGAAGCTCATTAGAGCAATTTCATTTTCATAAATTTCCACCGACTAGCGTACATAAGTGCGTTAGTTACTAGTGGAAAGCACCGGAAACCGGGTTCGCAGAACCGGGTTGCTACAGCAGATGGTTTATGAACAGAATGCCAAACCCCTTTTTTGTTGTCAGCTGTGCTAATGAAAGAAGAAAAAAAACTTGCTCCGGTAAATTATGCACAGTCGACAGTCGACTGCGCCATAGCTACTTGGGGCGCTGGAGGGGTGTCCCGGATGTAAGTATCACAGTTCAGCTCAGGTTTGATAAAATTACATAAAGGAGTAGCATTCGGTTTTATTATGCATCCCAGTGGCAAGTGGTCACCTATTTTGTAACTACCACAGTTAAGTGGTTTAAGAAAAACCATTACGTTGACCAATGCGGTAGTATTCCAGTAAAAGAATTAATGATTTATGATTATAATCTCCGAACAACAACTTTTTTGGTGCCAATCGCTAAGACAACCATATCTATTTAAATGTTATTTCTGATGAATAATTAAACGCTGAACTTTTCTCCTTTCGCCCAGCGTTTTGGCAAACTTTAAAACGAAACACCGGCGATAAAAAGAAAAGTCGAGCGAAATTAAACTTTTGGACTCCGACGATTCAGCGAGCAACGACAACGTTTATTTCGTTCCCGTACCGGTTCGAAACAGACGGCACACAATCAGCATCTGCTATCATCGTAATTGAATGAAAGAATATTGTCGACTATCTGTCTTAGCTGTCTGTACGCCGGATCTGCTCTGCTTGCCTAGTCTCTCGGTACAGCAGCTGCGAAGTTGCGAGGTTATTGCAAAAACGCGCTACTTCCAGCCTCCGAAGGCAGCCAGGCGGAACTTGGCTGAACCGAGCTGGTTGCTTTCTGCACTCGAGAAGGAAAAATTGCTCGTTTTCCATCCGCTGTGACTTTTCTCTGATATGCGAAAGCGGATTGCTTTGCCAGCATCGCTTCTCAAACTGCTTAATTATGAATCAATGTCCGGAAACATTGATAACAAGAGAATTTAAAATTTTTAATATTTTTCCCGGTCATGCAATTCATTGCTGTACTCGGTTTATGGTTTTAAAACTAATAATTTAGTTTATGGCAATGGTACGTACGACTGAGGAAGCACAAAGGATGGAGCAAAAGTTACGACTGAAATCCCAGGTCGAGCCAAATCATATTGCATTTTCGTGTTCCGTTCCTGATTCACGGTGAAATTTGCTGCTGGGTTTCTAAATAACCATAGTTTCGGAAGCGAACCGTGTTATGTTTATGTTCCTTCTCCGAAATAGTCTGAAAATCAAGCGGCGCAGTTTTCAAGCTGTAAAAGTTTTATTTGAATATTGTGTCTACAGACGAATGTGTTTATTGGTATCGAGAATGAAAAAAAACAAGAATAACTCCATTCGGTTAGATTCTATCCGAGGAAACTGAGATTACTGTTGAGTTTGTGTTGATATTCTCATACGGTATGTACAACTATTTATTTAACATAAAATTATAACAGCAAAACGTTTGCAGTTTATACAGCGCATTTATTGTTCAAAACCAAGAACTTTTGCTGTTATAATAAGTAGGTAGTGGTAGTAGATTTGTGGCAATTCTAAATTGTACTGAAGTGTAGCCCCATATAACTTCAATTGCACGGCAATTGTAAAAACATACATTATGGTGTTTGAAACTGACCTCACCGCTGGCGCTGGTGCAAAATCCGTCTACACGAAGCCAAATTCTACCAGCGAAATGCTAAGACTCGATTGGGAAAAGTCGTTAAACATTATTGTGTTTGTATTTCCAAACAAACAAACAATAGAACTTACCAACCGACCTACCTTTGGATAAATAATTTAGGTATAAAACCGTAAAAAGGGGACTGAGGAATCTCGTCATTGTGGGTCATTCCCTAGTTATTTGTATTTGCTATTCCAAAGTAATCGATACTTGAGTGATGATCAACAGGGATTCATCACAGATAGATCAACCACTACGAATCTCCTTTGACCCTTATCATATGGTTCGAAAAGCTACGCAGATCGCGTTTAAACTGACGTCAGCTATACTGATTAGTCTGCGGGGTTCGATAAAATTAATCATGCTTTGGCAGTTGCTAATCTGGAAAGACCGATCTGGAACCGATATCTGCGGCAGTATGTTGCGTTGGTTCAGTTTTTATTCTCGCAGGTCCTAAACTGATTGTGACAGTTTCAGCTTTTCAGTCAAATGCGTTTTCGGCCTCGTCTGGAACCTCACAAGGTAAACATTTGGGATCGTTAATCTTCATGATGTACTTCAATAATGTTAACCCTGTACTCAAAGGTCTTCGTTTATCTTTCGCCAACAATTTGGAAATTTACTTGAAAATACAGTTTGACACCTTTATAAGGTGGTGCAATTTAAACTGCATAGTTCTTAAAAATGCTCCATTATTTCTTTTGCCCGTATTCGAGACACTGTCATTTGCAACTGCAAGCTCCGTGGTACAGAATTCCAACGTGTCGACCAGGTTAATGATCTTGGTGTTATTCTGGATTGCTGACTATCATTTAAACAGCATATTTCCTACATTCTAGACAAGGTATTGGTTCGAAAGTTCGAAAACAGGCGCTGAGGAAGCCTGCAAGTCGTAGGCGAAATACGTATCTGTCGTGAATAAAATATACATAGTAGAATTAAATTGGATAAGTTTTCTTCTTTTTTAATTTTAGGTTTCGTATTCTACTAAGACGCTGCAAAAACTTCAGTCAAAATTACCAGTTTAAATATAAAAACAATATCCTTTGAAACAATCAGAGTCATCCAAGAGACAGCGAAAGACAGCGGAACGTTAATGGAAATGTGAATAGAAGTCAATGGAACTGTGATGAAAAGATAGCAAAAATACGGGACTACGACGACAAAAAAACTGCAACAAAAACACGGGAAAATGGGAAGAAGACTTAAAGACTGCCAAACAGGCGATAACACATGCAAAAAAGACTACGAAAAGATGGCGAATATACGACATCAAAAAGAAGGCTAAATAACAACGAAAAGACAAGAAAATGCAACAATTTTGTTGTCTTGGCAAAATAAACAGGACGAAAGATGATAAAAAAATGACAATGAAAACGAAAAAAGGCGGCAAAATGTCATGAAACGAAAATACGACGGAGAGATGACAAAAGGACCTCGAAAAGACTATAAAGATATAACATAGAAATGACAATGAGACGACGAATACAGAGAAAAGGCAGTCAAAATGACGACTAAATGGTTCCGAAAAAACAATGATAATATGACGACAATGCAATGTGGCGAAAAGACGATGAAAGAACGATGAAACGACAGCAAATAATTGACGAACAGGCAATGAAATACCTGCGGAAAGATATGACGAAGAAGTGACGACAAATAGGCGAAAAGTCGAAAGACGACAAAAATACGGTTAAAAGACGTTACAAACAGCGACAAAAATGCCCAAAAAGCTATACAAAACGACGAAAATATAAATAGATGCAGGCTAAAGGTATTGGAGAAATAATTAAAAGTCAGTAAAACAGTGACAGACTATGTCAAAAAAGACATTAATGACGATGCCAAAAACGCCACAAAAAGCAATAAAAAGTAACAAACAAATCACTGAAAAGAGATAAAAAGACGATGACATAATACCAGATGCTATAAATAACGAAAAACGACCAACAAACGTTAAAAGACAACAATAACCGAGGGGTCAACACGGTGTAGTGGTTTGCATTCACATCTCTCACACCGAGGACTCGGATTCAAATTCCAGTCCCACAGAAATCACGAATGACCCAAGCAGTTAAAGTGACTATAATCAAATTAAAACAAACAAAAAACGACAAGAAGACAGGAACGGCAGAATAGTTGACAGAGTACACTTAGCAAAACAAAAAAAAAAAGAAAAATTCAAGGCAAAATACAAAATAACTAAACGACGAAAAATGAAAGAATTTGAAACAATAAAGGCAAAAAGCGAATGACAAGAGTCAACATTGTGCATTCTTGAATAATATAGAGGAAATATGAAATGTACCATGAACTGAATCGATTTAAAAAAGTATTAATTTGTTTCAAATGCGATCAAGAATATCTATGCGATAAAAATTGTCACTTTTTAGTAAAACTAAGAAAAACAAATGTCGGCCAAACTTCCATTTAAATCAAAAGTTTGATTTAAAATTTGATACGAAAGGATAAATTTTGTAATTTATAACCCTTTCGTCTGTGATTAAAACACAGATGGTAAAACTACCAACGAAGTAAAACTACGGATTTTTCTTCAGCAAAACCTGGCATCACTGTTGCACACTGTGTTCAAAGTAACTTGATGTAAGGTGGCTCATTACAGCAAGGGATTGTCGAATGTAGAGAGTACTTTCGATCATTGCGCTAAACTAGTCAAAGTGACTGATGAGACTCTCACCTGCATGCGCTTTTGCGAGTAGGTCACTCATGCGAAATATATACGATTCAACTCGTCTGTTATGAAAGTGCTGTGATTGTTCTGTGTACATCGGTGTAATGTATATACGCCCCACCCACCAGGAACATCAGCGAACGTATTGGTTCAGCTGGAAGTGCGTATTCTCATCTAGTATCGGATGACTTAGCATCCGCTGTTCGGTGATTACAACCAGCAGTGTTTAGTTTGGAATGTTCCTGTAAACGGACACCCTAACACCGACTACCAACGCCTTCATGCTTTCGTAGCTTATATCGCACTTTTAGACAAAACATTCAATCTCTACGAATCTCATTGAAATCGTCTCGTTGTACACGTGTAACATGAATAAAGGAGAGCAAATTGATGTAGTATCCGGTGGATTAGAATACCGTGATGCAAGACTTGAGAAGTTGGGAGTTTCTGCATCATTCTGCAAGCAGCCACAATCGTATATAGCACACCGTAGCCTGAGCCCGTGAAGACCGGGTCCAAGTTTACCGATTCGTTCTGCAACATCTCTGGTGTACCTCAGGGGAGCAACCTTGGACCACTGCTCTTTTCTCTTTTTTGCAAATAAACTGGCAGCTCTCCGACCGACAGTCAGGTACTTTTATGTCGACCTGCATGATTTCTATGGTGAATAAAAAAGCGAACTCCTATTGTATTGGGCTGCAACGCCTAGTGACCAAATCGGACGATTGTTACCCGAGTTATATGATTAATATCAGCATTGGGGTCAGTCCCGGTGTAGTGGTCAGCATTCACGCCTCTCACGCCGAGGACCCGGGTTCAAATCCCAACCCCACAGAAGTCACGAATGACATAAACTGTTAAAGTGACTATAATCTAACAAAAAAAATGTCAGCATTGCAAAGTGCTTTGTCATCACCTTTTACCGTAAAAATAAACCTTTTAGCTTTTAGCTACAACATCCCTACTAGCACAGTTGTTAAAAACTAGTTGTGGCAATCGATTAATGACTAATTTCAGTCATAAACAGGTTGCAGCAACTAGAAATGACAAAAGTGGGTGGGACCTTTGTTACAACAGATGCTGTAAACAATTTGGATTTATTTTTAAAATCGCGATCACAGTATTATTCACTTGTAAGCTTGGTTTTGAAAATCGCGTCCGTCATCTGGTGTCCTTATCAACAAATTTGAATCGCTTGAAGCAACAACAGTAGAGATAAAATTCGTACGGCATGCTTTGCGCGGTCTTTCATAGCGTGATCCTAGATAGGTTTCGCCGTATGAGCAACGTTACCGTTTGCTTAATTTGGAAACTTTTGAAAGAAAGCGTGCCAACGCTCAAACCATGTTCCTGGTTAGAATGGTTTTAAGAGTTATTGACTGCCCCGTGATTGTGAATGAATTGAACTTGTATGCTCCCGAATGATACCTCAGAATTAGGTATCTTCGCAGCACTTGCAAGGACGGAATGCAAACTATGGACTATACGACCTTATCTGATTTATGAATGGTTTGATTTTAACTTGATGTAGAGGGAGCGTTTATCGACTGTAAATTATTATGCTTTGACGGTTTTCGGCTTTCAGTCAAGTGGATTTAGCAAACGATTGTTTTGCTTTTACTTATCCGATGTTTCGGTGATTTATTTCTTCTATTTCTATCACCGAAACGTCGGATAAGTAAAAGCAAAACAATCGTTTGCTAAATCCACTTGACTGAAAGCCGAAAACCGTCAAAGCATTTAACTTGATGGTTAAAAACTTTCAACGACGACTCCATCGAAGCTGATGCATTTTTAATTGTACTATTGTATGTATTTAGTGTCGTATATGTGTTAGGCCGTATGAATAAAACAGTTTGCTTTGCTTTTCCCGTTTAAATCGAATGGGAGCATTTGCTCTAACTGTTTTATTCATACGGCCTATTATATTTTATATAACGCAGACCAGAAGGAGCTCGATGCTTTTACAAAACAATAATAATATTGACCAGTACAAGCACAGCGCGCGGCCTGTTAATTTTCGACTATTTCCAAGCCCATAGCTTCAATGGAAAACTTCAAATTCGGGACCGAACTCCCGATAAGAGACATTTCGCGAGACGTGCCGGGTTACGGTTAACAACATAGTAACAGTCACCGGATTCATCCAAAAAGTAGTCGTTCATCAGTAGACGCTACAGTTCATCCCTCTGACGTTTTGATAGTAGAGTAGCACATCATCGTTAGCGTGACGGCCCACAAATATTGGGTTTAACTCCATGTCAAGTAATTATTTTTGAAGCATCTAAAATATAGAAAATTTAGTTTTCGGTTAATAACTCTGAAAAACAACCAAGAGCTGTGAAATTTCAAAACAAGCGATGTCCGAGCCAATCGGAACACTTCCCTTGGAGTTTTCTGACAAAATAGGATAGTCCATCATAATCATAAGAAAAATCACGCATGATAGTAATATTTAATGAAATTATTAGACCCTTCGACCCATTATGTAGGAAAATTTTGAAAAATGCCCTTCTTCTTTCTCGGTTCTCAACTTAATCGAAATTTACGTCTATGCCGAAAAATGCTGATTCAGTTTTCCACATGTAGCAATGTGAGTCTACAACATGACGTATAAATATAGCGTATAAATTTCATCGCCAATCATCCATTATGTATCTAATTTTCCAATGTCACAGCCAAACAATGGAACCCATTAGTAAGCGTCTAGACAATCATTAGATTGGCGACATAATTTATTTATCAAAGAAAAAGTTTTGTTTTCTTCAGTAACGAATAAATCAATCAAACCGACCTCTAAAAGCTTAAGCACGACATTAGATGATTTTCAAATTAAATTAAAATGAAAGAGACTAAATTTCGTCTTCGTTGACGATGCCACTTGGAGTTCTTTGAAGATAGATAGAGATAGAGTCGTATTTTACTGTCGGTCTAAATAACAGCTCGAATTTAGTTGAAACTCTAGCTGACTCCGACAGTAGGGTGTCACCAGAAACCATCGTTAAATTTTTATTTAGTCCTTAGTTGAGTTATTTGATGGAAGCCGTTTCGAAAGTAGTGTAACAATGTCTAACTATCCTCAGTATGCAACAAATTTGAAATTCACATCATTGATGATAGTGTTTGTGAATGTTGTTTGTATCTCCATCTGCAGTGATGCATATGGAGAAGTTTAGTTCGATTTTTGCTGACTATTAGACTGTCAGCTACCAAAAAAAATAGAGTACCTATCAAGGGTTGAATAAAACAAATAAATCGAGAGGTGGTTCGAGTTGTTTTTTATTTAGTATTTCTCGCTGGTTTTGTGGTGGCATGATTTCCATTGCATACTGTGCACTTGAAATTGTTTCAATCACACTATGAGAGACGGGGAAACATAAACATTTTCTTTGTGGTAAACCTGCCATGGCTGATTGATACCACTTAGCGCAAGTTTCGGGTTTATATTATCTGAGTAAACGACTAATTGAAACTAACCACTCGGGGAATGAGCTCATGGGTTGAACCAACATTTTGTTGCACACTGGAGGATGGTGATGATAAACCGTCAAATTCGATTACCATTTAACACATTACCGACAGCATGAAATAATGATTAAAGTTTGAAATAGTTACCCATCGATATGTCGCTTGGAATGAGTGAAACTGTCACATGTTACGCTAGTGAAAAAAAGTTGTAACCATTATGCACCGACCTTCCGATGTATAATACCTACATCCCGGTGGGGATCGCAGTTGAAACCGTTAATTATTTCACTATCACTAACCGCATTCAGCGTGAGTAATCTAGTTTTGATAGGCTTTGATTTTAATACTATCTACTATAAAATCAATCAGTAACCACTGGGATTTATACAATGATAGACGTTATCGCTATTTGAGAGTCGTGCAAACAATTTATTACCTTTCCCAAGCAACACAGCTTGTTATAGAACAGTATAATATTACATATATCAGAACTTCTCTATTACCTGAAAAGCGCAAAAAAATTGAAGTCTAATGAAACAAGTATTGACAGAAGTATGTATCAGGTTATTTCATACCAATTTAAAACGTTATTATAGCATAAGCTACAACTTGTTCTTCCAGTAGTTTAAATTTAGTAATGGAGACATAATAAAAACTTCCTGTTGACATGTTGACAAAACAAACATTATTCATTTGATATGAGCTGTCAAATAAATCCATGTTATCACAAAACATCTCAAAACCTTAATAATAACGGCATATGTTTTCAAAGTACGTTTATAGTACTCTTAAGCCACTACTTTCCACGAATATTATTTTCTAACTTGTTTTGTGTGTTACTTGGGTTAGAACCGGTTTTAAAATGCCGTTATCCTTTTAATAAAGTTTTATTAAATGGATTGTACAATAGTTGTGGGTCTTCAGTCTTCATACCTAGATATTTACTCTTAGAAACGTAAGTAATAGAAGTTCGTTCAATCAAAATTTGGAATGCATAAATGCACACATAGAGTTGAATCAAACTTTTGTTTTGAATTTTCTGAAATTCAGCCCTAGATTCATTCTTAACCAATATATTTGTTCAACGTAGCTGGACATGTTGATTTGGATTTTCATGTTCACGATTTACAAACCAGTGAAATGCTAAAACTTACCAACATGCATTGGGTTCTTTAATGCACGACAAAGTTTGGCTAATAGCGTGTACATCTCTGAATAACTTAAGCAAAACCGTCACGCAAAGACAAATGATACCTCCTGCAAATAGCGAACAAAATAGGAGCTAACTTTCTAATCATTCTCAAAAGAAGAATTACGAGCCGTAAATCATCCTTACGGAAAAAATGAAATAAAAGTAAACACAAAAGCGTATGAAGCACATCAAGTGGTTCTGTTCTTTCCACTGTAGGAAAGTTAGCTACAATCATTCTCTAATATCACCGGAGATCTGTCTCTCGAAACCAGCCGTCACTTTATCATCATTTGTGGGTGACACACCGGTTGACCTCAGCAGTGCCTACCGTTAATCCCGGCCAGTGTACAGTACAGTAGGTGCTCTCAGGCGAACAGCGATGTCAGTCTTCCCTAAGCTTTTCAACCTGTACGGATCTGATTACGTTCCACCGACCGACCGACCGACCGACAGGGGGGAAAGATGAGAAAGGCCGATTGCGTGTCATGTTTTGTGTCATAGTTTAGAAGCTAACAGACATAACACCCCCGCCCGGCCAGGAAGAGAGTCATTTCGGAACCAAACTCCGTCGTCCCTTTTCACGTACAGTCTTCCGAGTCCTTTAGAGCTGAGAGAGCTTTGCGGCTCGGCAAATTTCACGCTGTCGATCTTTAGCCGAGAATGCTTCTGCGGGTGGCGAAACGATAGCAGGCTAATAATAGAATAATAAGATAATCATCTTCTGCACGGCAATATGGAAATTTCCCTTTTCACTTTGCACAACTTCAATCAACTTCTCTGTCGGCGTTGAACTTCCGTTAGCTGCTTCGCTAACATTCCGTTAACTAAACGCGATACCCATATTCTGTCTCTGCACCAACCAAAATATATTTCATTAACTGTTGAACAAACTCATAAAATTCTTACTTTTGAAAATCCGCTCCAGGCAACGGAAACTCCATACAGCTCCGTGTACGATGAATATTCATACCGCTTTCTTCGTAAATAACCGTCAATGTCTGTGTACATTAACTGTACACAAGCTTAAGATAAAATAAACATAAGCTTGAAGACCCCTTTCAAAGTGCTACTATCGACAACGGCGCTTCACGCTGAGACATCATCCGTAGCCACTCATAAAGGTAAGAAAGATGCGGTGTTCCGTGCCTCCCATCCACACCGCATCCGGTTTTGCCAAGAAATATTGTACACGCTGAAAATCACTTCAAACGCCAGGTGGAAATTTAATTAAACTTGCTGTCGCTGGCCCAATTTCAACATTTACACTTCGCCTAGTCAAGGTGTACGGTGCAAAAGGTCCATCCGGAACCGCAGAGTATCTGCGTTGAACTAACTTTGGCGTGACCTCGGTACAGGTGCTGCTGGTGGTGGTGGTGAGGATGCTGGTCCTGTTCAGTGACCGGCAACTGCAATAGCAGCGACCGCGCCGCTCGCTCGCTCGCTCGGTCGGTTCATAGCTCAATGCTGCGGGATTTCAAATTTTCCAACACCGTCGCGTCGGTTTCGACCGCTGTAAAAGGAAAACGCAAGACGGTGACTTCGCCGGATGTTGGATGAGGACTCTTCGGGCGAAATGAAGTTGCTACCGCTACCGGTTGTGTTACTTTAGGACTTCGTACATCCTGCACATTTGCTTAGGGCTTCCGGTGCGATAGCAGCGACTTAACGAAGTTAATTGTTTTAAGACTTATCCGGGAATTTTACGTTCCACCCGCCCGGCAGCGGCGGCAATGGCGGTGGGGTGGAATTTCTTTGTCCCGTGGTGCCTACCTAATCATATTTTGGCAGCAACTAGCACGGTTGTAGAGTGATTACACGGGGAAAGGTTCAGTTTGTTTTACTGTTTCGAGAGGTACACCGCAAGTTTCTGTACTTCAGGGTTTAATTTAACAGAAATTAAAATATACAAACATTTAAGTATAATTTATTCCTGGCATTTCATCTTCAAAATTTTTATACACAAAAAATAAATGTTAGAATGCGTGGTGAATGACCAAACGGTTAAAAAGTCCTACAATTTGGAAAAAGAAAATTTTCAGTGTTTAAAAAAGTTCATTCGGACGATCTACTGATAAATGTAGGAAGAAAGTAATTATTGAGAAAATTTCTAGCATTTAAAAACCATCAAAAGTTAACCACAGTAAACTTTATGCGTTATGGTTGTTTATTCCAAAAGAATCAATATGCACCCGACCGGTCTTGGATTGGATCATAATGGATTGCATTACATTTTTTTCCACCGAAGAACTCGAGTATGAACACCAAATAAACCCTGGTATTTGATTACTGCGCTGGATCCTCAAGCGATTTGACGGTAGGTTTCACCGGTACAGCTCAGTTTTGTCGAAAAGCGGGGCTTACTAAATGATTGGAACGAATAAAATATAACGGGGAAGCCGGCTGAAACGTAAAAAACGATGGAAGCTTAAAAAAGTTTAATCTTTCGGGAGTGTGATCGCACGGATATGTCAGCAGCAAAGGTGTCAATCGTCGTACACGTGAAATTTTCGGTGATATGAGAGTGATTGTGAATAAATCCCAAAACGATTTTGTTTTCTTTCCAATTTTTTTGCAATGGAGTTTTGTAGGAAGCCATTGCGGTAAACAAATTTGAAAATTCAAAAATAGCTCCATAATGAAATAGTCCGAATCATAAAAAGAATTAAAAATTCCTCTAGCTTCTAGGAATTTCTTTTGCAGAAGCTTAATTAAAAATAATTTGGGAAACGACGTACTTTGAAACTGAGACTTGAGCAAATTAATTATTGTCCATCACAGTTATTTGGATTGGAAAAACTTTAAAATAAATAAATTAGAAAGCTCATTTACTAAGAACAATCTACAAGTTCATACCAACTTTATTACACACAAAATTCTTCCATTTGTTTAAAACTTTTTTATATCAATATATAGGAATTTTATAAAAGTAAGATCGAAAAAAAAACAAAAGACAAAATTTTAGGAAAAAGTCAAGACAAAAGTTGGGATAAAAGTTGAGACAAAAGTTGGGACAAAAGTTAAGACCAAATTCGGAACAAAAGCTGAGACTGTGAAGTGAAAATTTGTGACAAAATCGTGACACAAGTTGAGAGATAAGTTTGAGGCAAAATTTGAGACAGAAGTTTAGACTATAGTTGGGGCAAAAGTTAAGTCAAAATTAGAGACAAAATTGGGACAAAAGTCGGGGCGAAGTTTTGACAAAAGTTTATACAAAAGTTAAGACAAAAATTAAGACAAAATTTAACACAAGGTTCAGGCAAAAGTTAAGGGAAAATTTGATGCAAAAATTGTGAAAAAAGTAGAAGCACAAGTAGTGACAAAATTTGTGACAAAAAGGAAAAGGCTGAGTCAAACGTAAAATTAAAATTAGAAACAAAGTTGAGACACAAGTCGAAATAACAATCGGGACATAAGTTCAAACAAAAGTTGATACAAAAGTTTAAGAAAGCTGAGAGAACAATCGTGATAAAACGGAAGACAAAAGTTGTGACAAAACTTCAGCCGAAATTGGACACAGTTGAGTCAAAAGTCGAAACAAAAGTTGAGACAAAATAAAAGTTAAGTCCAACTTCGAGGTAAAGTTGAGATATAAGTTGGGGCAAAACTTGGGACAGGAGCTTAGACGAAAGTTGGGACAAACATTAAGTAAAAATTGGTGACAAAGCTGCGGCAAAAATCGAAACCAATGTTGCGAATCGAGCGAGAAGTCAACCATGCCTACTCACACGCGAAGGAGTATGCGAAACACAGCATTCAACGCTTACGCCTCACACGCAGGCGTAAAAGAAACAGCCGCCGGTGCTGTGTACAGACATTCTGCTACCCACATACTTGCGCACGCACATCGTCATCCTGCATAGCTTATTCGGGTGTCAAAAATACGCGAGGAATCAGTTGCCCGTGAGGCTGGGATACAAATTTTGCATTACCTTTTCATTTCTCTTACATCGTCGTCTTCGATTTTATTCACGGGCGGGAGTGCAAGTAATCGCGAGTAATCGGTATCAGCAGATCGGGATGCAACGACGAACGACGAGGGACGACTGTAGCTGCTAGCTAAACACACACAAGAAGTAAGACCGGGAGTCCGATAGGAATGGTTTATGGCGACGTGTTCGCTAGAATGAGTACGCATGTGTGAGAAAATTATACCACACGAATGTGGGGTTCGTAACACTGGTCGAAACAAATAGTGGGACAAAAGTTAGGACAAAATTTGATGTAAATGTCAAAAAAACCGGTGTCTAAGGGTGAGACAAAAGTTGTGACAAATTTTGGGACAAAATTTAAATCGAAATTAGACACAAAATTTAGTCACAAGTTGAAACAAAAATTGGGATAAAAGCTAAGACATAATTTTGTGGAAAAAATTGGGAAAAAATTGAGACAAAAGTTATGTTAAAATTCGAGGTAAAGTTGAGACAAAAGTTGGGACAAAAGTTGTGGTAAAAGTTGAGACAATAGTTTGCACAAAAGTTGGGTCAATAACAAGATTTAACTGCGGACGATTAATCGACGAGTTTGCGCTTATATCCTGTTATTATAGTGCACGAAAGTTTAGTTAATTTAAGACAAAATTTGACAAAAGATGGGACAATAGTTGTAGCAGATTTTGAGGCAAAACTTGCGGTCAAGTTAAGAAACAATTTTAACCAAAAGTTGGGACAAAACATATTCGGCAATCTGACACAGAAGTTGGGATATAGGGTCCGGGAGGGTATTTTCAGCACGCTTATAAATTCAGCCTATTTGCCTTTTCTTGCACCAATAAACATATTTTGCCGACATACAAATTTAATGGTCTAGTCTAGTCTAGTCTAGTCTAGTCTAGTCTAGTCTAGTCTAGTCTAGTCTAGTCTAGTCTAGTCTAGTCTAGTCTAGTCTAGTCTAGTCTAGTCTAGTCTAGTCTAGTCTAGTCTAGTCTAGTCTAGTCTAGTCTAGTCTAGTCTAGTCTAGTCTAGTCTAGTCTAGTCTAGTCTAGTCTAGTCTAGTCTAGTCTAGTCTAGTCTAGTCTAGTCTAGTCTAGTCTAGTCTAGTCTAGTCTAGTCTAGTCTAGTCTAGTCTAGTCTAGTCTAGTCTAGTCTAGTCTAGTCTAGTCTAGTCTAGTCTAGTCTAGTCTAGTCTAGTCTAGTCTAGTCTAGTCTAGTCTAGTCTAGTCTAGTCTAGTCTAGTCTAGTCTAGTCTAGTCTAGTCTAGTCTAGTCTAGTCTAGTCTAGTCTAGTCTAGTCTAGTCTAGTCTAGTCTAGTCTAGTCTAGTCTAGTCTAGTCTAGTCTAGTCTAGTCTAGTCTAGTCTAGTCTAGTCTAGTCTAGTCTAGTCTAGTCTAGTCTAGTCTAGTCTAGTCTAGTCTAGTCTAGTCTAGTCTAGTCTAGTCTAGTCTAGTCTAGTCTAGTCTAGTCTAGTCTAGTCTAGTCTAGTCTAGTCTAGTCTAGTCTAGTCTAGTCTAGTCTAGTCTAGTCTAGTCTAGTCTAGTCTAGTCTAGTCTAGTCTAGTCTAGTCTAGTCTAGTCTAGTCTAGTCTAGTCTAGTCTAGTCTAGTCTAGTCTAGTCTAGTCTAGTCTAGTCTAGTCTAGTCTAGTCTAGTCTAGTCTAGTCTAGTCTAGTCTAGTCTAGTCTAGTCTAGTCTAGTCTAGTCTAGTCTAGTCTAGTCTAGTCTAGTCTAGTCTAGTCTAGTCTAGTCTAGTCTAGTCTAGTCTAGTCTAGTCTAGTCTAGTCTAGTCTAGTCTAGTCTAGTCTAGTCTAGTCTAGTCTAGTCTAGTCTAGTCTAGTCTAGTCTAGTCTAGTCTAGTCTAGTCTAGTCTAGTCTAGTCTAGTCTAGTCTAGTCTAGTCTAGTCTAGTCTAGTCTAGTCTAGTCTAGTCTAGTCTAGTCTAGTCTAGTCTAGTCTAGTCTAGTCTAGTCTAGTCTAGTCTAGTCTAGTCTAGTCTAGTCTAGTCTAGTCTAGTCTAGTCTAGTCTAGTCTAGTCTAGTCTAGTCTAGTCTAGTCTAGTCTAGTCTAGTCTAGTCTAGTCTAGTCTAGTCTAGTCTAGTCTAGTCTAGTCTAGTCTAGTCTAGTCTAGTCTAGTCTAGTCTAGTCTAGTCTAGTCTAGTCTAGTCTAGTCTAGTCTAGTCTAGTCTAGTCTAGTCTAGTCTAGTCTAGTCTAGTCTAGTCTAGTCTAGTCTAGTCTAGTCTAGTCTAGTCTAGTCTAGTCTAGTCTAGTCTAGTCTAGTCTAGTCTAGTCTAGTCTAGTCTAGTCTAGTCTAGTCTAGTCTAGTCTAGTCTAGTCTAGTCTAGTCTAGTCTAGTCTAGTCTAGTCTAGTCTGACTCGACTCGATTGCATCGGCTCGACATCTAGCGGACAAACCTTGTTGTGTAGTGAACTACGCGATCTTGGACAAAGTCGTAACCTTTTTTATTTCCTCTCTACATGGTTACCATTCGACGAAAGAGTCTGGCACCAGAAGGTAACATACTAATTGTACGGCGAAGTTGAATATAAAATGCAGCAGCTCGTTCTAACTAATAAAAGCGCATGTTAAAGCTTGCTACATCCGGTAGCGGTTTCAAACTGTGCCGGCATGGTTAAAATTACCCTGACAAATCCGGATGCTTGTCGGACGGCTTAATGCGACAACCACAGCAATTTAAAATTCTACTTTATAGAATTTTTAATTCAATTACGTAGACATTTATGCCCGACGGGCGGCGAGGAAGCAAGGTCGCCCAAGAGAGAGAGAGAGAGAGAGAGAGAGGAAGAGAAAGGGAGCGACTGGGGTGAAGTACACTCAATTGCGCTGATTCACAAGAACCAGAGAACGAAAATTATTTTCCATACTTTATTCACGTGAGGTAAACCGTGTCACGGCTCCACAGTGCAGTCAGTGAAGATGATGGAAAAAATAGGGACCAACGCCGGAATCGCTGCTGGACGGATACGATGTGGTGCCACCATACTTCAGCATCCGGTCGTGGCTGTAAGGATGCACTGGAGAAAATTTTTGTATAGTTTTGAACTTTAATTAAAATTCTATTTTGAAAGATAAAAAAATGAGATGCATTCGAATCCTAAAATTCACCGTTTCAATAGTTTAAAATTATATAAGCTTCTAATATTCAGTGTATCTTACTGTTCAGTGATGCACTTAGATTGCATTAAGTGCAATACGGAAAAACGACACGTATGAGTGCAATATTTGAGAGCAAAAAAAAACTTTTGCAGTGCATGTTTTGCAACGATAAAGCTACTGTTGGTGCGCAAGCAGAAAACAAATACAGATGCTTTATGTTCATTTTTTTCTTTTATTTATTGCATTTTAAATTCATATTCTACCAGTATCAAAACAGTTCTTTCTTCGAAGAGTTCAAAGAGGCAATACAATGAAAAACAAATTGCAACATTTCACGGCTTAGCTTAGAATACTACTCATTTCATATAGAACTGACGTGATCAAAAACTCTCTAGTGTGATAGACCACACTAAAAAGATTCAAAATAAGAGCGATGTGGAACAGCACAAAAAAAAGAGTCAGGAAGTGTATCACAACATTGGCTGGGGACTGGCTTCCCCATTGCTGAGTAGTTTCTACCACATTTTTTTTATTCAGATGAAAATTACGCTTTCTCCTCTGCGTCCTTGTTTAATATTTGCTTTCGGCAAGGGTCCCGCCTTAAATTGCCCTGGCTCTAACGGTGATCCCAAGACCAGTGGCAAGACGGTTACGACGGTTCAAGCAAACTACCGTTTTTCACCAGCTTTTAATCTACGACTCCTATGCCAGGCATGGCTGCCTGGCGGCCTCGTATCTTATGATGCTTCCCACGGTCGCAAACAAGATAGTGCCAACAACAAATGGCATCCGCTGCTCGTCTCTCTAACCCAAACCGTGCTTCATCTCCGATACCCAAAGCTGCTGGCTCAGAGAAAAGGAACATTTATTATCTTCATAACGTCACCCCCACATACACAAAGCTCTTACCCCACTGAAACCATACTGGAAAAATCATGCTTGAGCATAAGTCAGGCTGGCTTTTGTGGCGTGTCTAGATCAGGCATCAAAACGAAAGATAAAACTATATTGAATTTATGAATGTTTGTTGTACACGATTGAAAATGTGCACTTACCCGTTTCTCTTGCTTTCTGGATCCAAACCAAGTGGTTTAATACAAAAAAGACATGATTGTACCTCCGGGAAAGCATACGAAAGAACCTACCAAGAAAGCAGATGAATGCACTACACGCTAGGTTATTACCCTGTGGGTGGAGCCCTGTAAGAGCATAGTGCATGCACAGAATGAATCACAGAAACTTTGCAACGAAAGTTGACCAAGCCATTGATTTCACGTCCTAATTCCACTTGGGGACACCAATTTTAACTCGAGAAGGCTTACGGCCTCTGCGGCCACCTCTCCGGAACTGTGAGATGAAATCATCGTTCTTTATTTGCACTGCACTCGGCAGAGCGGAAAAAATTGAGCTCGACAACTTTAACGGTGTGGTGCTAAGGAGCGGGGCGAGAGCCCTAGCAGCCGAAACTTTTTCTAATAAATTAAAAAAGTGCCCATAATATTTAACTGCCCTCCTTTCGCCCTGCAGGCGGAAAAAAGCAGTGAAAAAAATTTTTTTTTGCTTCCCCTTTTTTTTTCTAGTTGGTTCACAACTTTGGGGTTTTGCGGGGGTTAAATCAGCTGGCCTGGTGCAGTGTAAAGCCAATTCGACCTATCCCGATGATACCAATTCTGCCGCGTAAATCGAGTGGAACAAACTGCCTGCCTCACACAGCGAAAACGGTTCGGTTCCGGAGATGGTTTGTTTTTGTTTTGGCCCACGAGATGTGTTTGTTTTACTGATGGAATGGAAATGACGCCCATTCCGAGCATATTGATAAATGAGTAATCGGGGTTTGATTTAGTTTTGTTAGTCGATGTTATGCTGTTTACATGAACGTGTTGTTTTATTGACTATAAAGTAAAACTCAATAAAAGTTTCTCATTGAAGTCTGTGTAAAAATTATGCCCGATAATTTGGGTGATTTGATATGAGTGCAATGTAATATATCTACCATTTTTATGTATTTATGATAGGTTCATGAAAAGCATGGTGTGCCTATAACCTCAAATCGAATTACTAGTTACGTACTTTACAATACTTTTGCGGCGAACGTACTCTAGTACTCCAGCATTGTTTGTCCTGAATCGTTATCCAATCGTCTCGAATACCAGCTGAACGGACATCTTCCTCGACAGCTCACACCACCACCGGGTACAGGATCTGCCACGGAGTCGAAGATTCCTTCCTGGTTCTCTGCTAAGAATAGCTTTGAATGCTCTTTTGTCAGACATTTTAGCAACATGTCCACCAGTACAATGCAGATTACTACATTGTATCAATTATTTAGAGTAGATTCTACCTCCCTTTGGTGCCAACTGGGAAATCGGGTAATCAACAGTTGGTTGATATATGAAATGCGATGTCTCGCCAGCTATATCTAAGATTGTAACTCCGTCAAGAGACTAGATAGTGCAGTCCTAAGCAGTGTGGCGATCGAATACTTGATGCATTTGTATTAATCGTACAAAACAAATCGTTTTAGTAGACAGTCTAGTCTTAGTTCGAAAACAGACACTGAAGAAGCCTGCAAGTCGTACGCGAAATACGTATCTGTCGAGAAGAAATATACACTGTCATAAAAGTATTCGGGGAATGTTCGTCGACAGTCAGAAAACTTGGATCGGTGGGAAATTGAAAGTGACGCTCGGCCTGCGATTTCACTTTGCATTTAGCGGAGTCAGCCGAAAACGTAAAATAAAGTTTTCGTAAGAAACCCGAGACCGAAAAGCCACATCTTTTAATACTTTGGATTTATTATTCTAACCGTTACAGAACATCATTTCAAGCGACAATTTGAGTTTTATTGCACTCTTATAAAGGAATATATGACAATTTTTAGTCATGAAAACCATCATAAGAATGTAATAAAACCGTTAATAAAGCCGGAGGGGCACAATCAAGCAGTCATCGTCATTAAACGTGATTTTGGATCACTCGTTGCCAATTTTCAAGACGTCTCAGAAGTCACAAGTCGCTTTCTATAAATTTGGTCGGACTATCTACACATTGGGCTCCTCTGCTCCTCCTGCTCCTGGTTGAAGAGAACCGTTTCCGCCGTATTGTCGTTCGGCATCCTTACGAAGTGTCTACCTACCGTAGCCTGCCGGCTTTTGCCAGATGTACGATGGAAATCTTTCCAAGCAGTGCCTGTAGTTTGTGCTTCATACACCTCCGCCAGTCTCCGTTTTCTGTTTGTTATCCACCAAACATCGTCCGTAGCGCCTTCCACTCGAACTCAGCAAGGGCGCGTATGTCCTCTGTGAGCAGCATCATTATTTCAAGTTCATAAAGAACTACCGGTCTAACGAAGATTTTTTGTACATTGTCAGCTTCCTACGGTGGCGTATGCTTCTTGATCGTATCGTTTTGCGAAGGGCTCGATTTCCTGGTTTACTACTATTACTGAAGATCTGCCCCGCATAGCGATCTCTGCTCGTCGGATCACCCCCTCAAGAGCGAAGTTGAAAAGCATGCAGGGTAAACCATCACCATGTCGCATCCAACGCCTCGAGAGTGTCCCTGAGACGTGCACGAAAGACATCGCTCGATCCAATCTACAGCCCTGGTCAGTCGCGTCAGTTTGTTCGGGAACCTGTGTTCGTGCATTATCTGCCATAAATGGTCTCAATCGACTGTATCGTATGCTGCTTTGAAGTCATGGGATGATGATGCGTGGGCACGTTGTACTCACGACGTTTCTGCAAGAAGATCTGTCGGATGGTAATTTTTTCCGCAATGGCGCAAGGCCCCATTAAACCCGCCTGATAATTCGTGACGAAATTTTGTGCTATTGGCGACTACCGGCGTAACAGGATCTGGCAAAGTACCTTGTAGGCGGCGTTTACCAGTGTTATGCTCCGGTAGTTGCAGTAGTCGAGCCGTTCATCCTTTATGTAAATGGGAATAACACCTTCTGCCATCCATTTCTCCGGAGACTCTTCCTCATCACAAATCTTGGAAATAATCCAGTGTAGAACAAATCGTTGCCAGCGTTTGTCGACCATGTTTATAAAGCTTTGCTGGCAGGCAATCCTTAGCAGTGGTTTTATTGGTCTTCAGCAACCCGTTTTCTCGTTTAAATTCTTGAGGATCAGATGCTGGGACATTATTACCTTTCGTGGACATTCCCAGTTTAACATCCGTTTTACCTCTTGAGGTATTCATCGAAGAACTATTTCCTCCTGTGTGAAGTCTAAACTAACTCGGAATAGCTGTTCTAATTCTTCAGGATCTCTGCCCTCCTTCTAGCGCTTTTTACTCGTCAGGATTGTGGTCAAAAGGTTCCTTACTCGTCGATATATGGGCAGGACCTAGTGGCAATGCTCACATAATTTTTTTTTTCAGGCTATTTTTTTCTTTCCTCCGGTTGTTGGCATTCCCCATCACACCAATCATTTCGTATCCTTCGGAATTTTCTCGTAAAACCACGGTTGCAGTTTCTCCGATGAACACCTCTGATGTAGCACCTAACTCCTCGAAAGAAGGCAGTGCCTCATCTAGTATTCACGCATAGCTCTCGATAGATTGCGAGTTATCTAGCTGGCTAATGTTCAATAGAGGAGGACGGCTTTGACGTTAGAGAAGAATCGGCCATCTATGAGAACAGTAAGCGGTTTATGGATTTCTTCCCTACCGATTCGGGTGTTATTCTTGACGTCCCGTGGCGAACAGCGGTCGAACGTTGCCTATAGCCGCGCTTAGAACGCTTCCTACTTATCATCGGGTCCACCTTCGTGCTTTAGCTTTACTGTCGAGACATCACGTTTCTCAATTTACCCGCCCGCACCAGATCAGACGTTGTCGTGAACCGCTCCTAATCTAGAGTGCAGAAATTTAGTAGATTGAGGAATGTAGACCCGTAAGGAGCTGCCCCAGACATTGGGAAAGATGCTCCTGGTTGGCAAGGCTACTCCTCATGCTAGCACGAAGAATTCGTGTTGCTCGTATTCCGATTAATACCACGAGAAGATAGGGATAGGGATTGCTGGATAAGAGGCTTAGGACCACTGTTCGGTCTATTTTATTCCGCAGCCGTTCACCAACTAACCAGTATACAAGAAGTTGTCGCTTGGACTTGGGTTTTGGAGTTTAGATTTGGACGTGGATTTAGACGAAGACGTAGGCTATGCGATGACTGGTCGACTTCCATTCTCCAATTAAACGGGTGCCTTTCCAACAACGATATCTAAGCCAGATTGCTACTGGTGGGATCCGACTTAGATCGAGGAAAAATTGCTGACGATGAGACCAGACGCTAAAGTTGTTCCATTCTTATAGGATTTACCAACCGAGAGCCGGGGTGGCTCTTGCCGTATTAAGAATTCCTCTCCATTGTACTCTGCCCTGGGCTACTCGTCGCCAATTGTTTGCGCGTCTCGACACACGCATGTCGGCTTCAACCTGGTCGAGCCAACTAGTACGTTGAGCCCCTCTATTCTTGGTGCCGGCGGTGTTCTTGGAGAGAATGGATTTCACTGCACAGTCGTCCGGCATCCTTGCAACGTGGCCGGCCCACCGTAGTCTCCCAACTTTCACCAGGTGTACAAATCTCTGGAAATATCTCTAGATAATGCGTGCAACTTGTGGTTCTTACGCCTGCGCCACTCCTGCTATCCGTTTGTACTCCACCAAAAAGAGTTCGCAACACCTTTTACCTTTCCAGTCAATTTATCTGCTTTGCTGACGACGTGGATGCTGTCGGCAGAACATTTGAGGTGGTGGAAGATCAGTACATTAGACTAAAACGCGAAGCAGAGAAGATTGGATTGAAGATAAATACGTCCAACACGAAGTATATCGTAGCGGCCGGGAACGAGCGCGACAGGGCCCGCTTAGGCAGTATCCTGGTAAACGGCGGGGAAGAGTTTGTTGACGAGTTCGTATACCTTGGCTCGCTGGCAACAGAGGACAACAATACCAGCCGTGAGGCGAATTATCAGCGGAAGTCGGGCCTACTACGGACTCCACAAACATTTGCGGTCGAATAATCTGAGCCCCGTACAAAGCGTATACTGTACAAAACGCTAATTAAACCGGTTGTCCTCTACGGGCACCAAACGTGGCCACTGCTAGAAGAGGATCTACGAGCACTCGGATTTTTCGAACGGCGGGTGCTAAGAACCATCTTTTGCGGAGTGCAAGAGAACGGTGTATGGAGGCGAAGAATTAACCACGAGCTCGCGCATCTCTACGGCGAACCAAATATTCAGAAAGTGGTTAAAGCTGGACGGATACGTTGGGCAGGACGTGTTGCTAGAATGCCGGACAACTATCCTGCAAAAATGGTTTTCGCATCAAATCCGGTAGGAACAAGACAAAGAGGGGCACAGCGAACGAGGTGGCAAGACCAGGTGGAGCAAGATCTGGCGAGCACTGGGTGCCCGCGGAACTGGAGATCAGTTGCCATGGACCGACACATCTCCCCGAAGCATCTTACGGAGGGAAAAGTAGGCTCGATTTTCAGCTTGAATGAGTCGTTGAATTCATACAGAAGTTGAGAAATCATTAGCAAAACATATCGAGAACTTACATTTACCGAACTTAACTTCACTTTCTTTTGCATGAACTTGCAGAAGGATTTCTGTTGGATTGAATATGAATATATGGCACTACCACCTGCCTTAGCAGAACATCCGTTCATAGCAATGAGCCTATCATGTCAAAAAGAGTTGAACATATTCAATGATTGGTCATGCTTCCCAACTCTTGTATGAAGGGCCAAAAGGGAATTGGTCGATAAGCAACATCACTTACACGTACCAGGGATTTAGAGAATCTCCTTCCAAGGGCTAAGTCGCCTGAGTCAATCGTTGAATAAACCATCTTAATGCAGAATGGCTCCAGCAGGTGGGGAGAAGAGCCCGCTCATTATCCACGACGTGTTGTTAATCGGGCCAAGATTAACCCTGGAAAGTTGACTGTTTCACTCTCCCTAGGCCCACAGCTTCAAACAAGTGTTCTGATGGTCCCTCCCTCTTCCCGATTCTAGTTTATTTATGAAATGTGGTATACATGGGTAACAATAGAACAATTTCACCAGCAGTCCTTCGAATGGAATAGAGTTGCGTCCTTTTAGTTTCCATAAGTGCTTCTAATAATTAATTTAATTTTTTCTTATGGTCCAATATCCATGTGCAGTATTAACACTCGTATTGGCCAAAGTTTTCTCTATATAGCAGGAGATGCTTCATAAGCTAAAACAAAAAAACTAATTAAGATAACTTATTCCATGCTTACCTATTAACAAGGTCGTGTGGCTCCGCCGTCTACCCAAAATCTTGATTTTGAGATCAGGCAGCCGAGAACCACCCAGTATTGCACCTCCTAGCTTGGCTACTCAATAGAGCATTACCGGGTATGGCCACGTGGAGGCGCTAGGTAGGGGCTTGGGATAGCTAGAGCTACCCGAGCAGGAGCAAAGAGCATAATAATATCAAAACGTGTTATTGGAAATCGAATAACAACGTAACGGATTACCTACGAATTGCCGAAACGCAAATGGCCTAATTACGAAAGGCCGAAATAACAAATGGCATAATGTATCTAACAGCCGAATCACGAATGGCCGAATATCATATTCGGCCGCAAAATTATTCAAGGCCTTCAACCAGCACAAACGTTGGGTTCATGCTGTCCTTACTCGCTGCCGTTCGTTCGGACTTAACTAAGGACACATTCCAGCGTTACGGGATTGTATAATTATACCTCTGTGTTCGATGTGCCCGGGTAAAACCTGTTGTAGAGTAACAAGTATTCCACATTGCAATGACACAATGCACTTGACAAAAGAAATATTTGTATACGTTCTGTCCTGAAGTTGAAGGGATATCCCTCGAAACGTCGACTGTAAACGTAAAATAAATATTTTCGCACGGAATTCGTGACCGAAAGCCAACCAAAAAATTTGAAACAAAAAACAAACGGTCGTTTTTTCGTTCATAGAAGTGACACAGAAATGGCCAGCGCTTCCAACCCTCCTCCACCCTGGTCACCTGCGCACTCTCGCGGCCTGTGGCAATCTCTACCTGAATCATCTAGAAAACATTTGCTGCTGACACGGTAAACAGGTTTCGTACCTGAATGAACCGTAATGAACGTAAATAATTTGCACTTAGGAAAAGAAAGAACTTAAAAAATTAAAAAAGAAGAAAACTTATCCAATTTAATTCTACTATGTATATAGTAGACGTAGTACATATCGTAGTACACATCATCATCATCAACGTGCTCAGCCCTCAACTCAGAAGTACCGATGACGACAAGGATGAATTCTACGCGCAGTTGGAGAGTGAATACGACCGCCGCCCAAAACATGATATCAAGATCGTCATCGGGGATTTCAATGCTCAGGTCGGCCAGGAGGAGGAATACAAACCGGTGATTGGAAGGTTCAGTGCACACCAGCGAACCAATGAAATGGGCCTAAGACTTATCGACTTTGCTGCCTCCAAGAATATGGCCGTACGTAGTACCTTTTTCCAGCACAAAATCCATCGCAAGTACACCTGGAGGTCACCAAATCAGACAGAATCACAGATCGACCACGTTTTGATCGACAGTCGGCACTTCTCAGACATTATCGACGTCAGATCCTATCGAAGCGCTAACGTTGACTCGGACCACTACCTAGTGATGGTTAAGATGCGCCCAAGACTCTCCGTTGTGAACAACATTCGGCACCGACGCCAGCCTCGGTTAGATCTCGCGCGGCTGAAGCAGCCAGACGTCGCCGCAAACTACGCGCATTCACTCGAAGCTGCACTGCCGGAAGAGGACGAGCTGAACGAAGCCCCTCTCGAGGACTGCTGGAACACTATCAAAACAGCCATCAGCAGTGTAGCGGAGAGCTCCATCGGGCATGTGGCCCGGAATCAGCGGAACGATTGGTTCGACGATGAATGTAGGAGGGTGATGGACGAGGAGAACGCTGCGCGGGCGGCCAAGATACGCAGTTCCACACGTAAGAACGTGGAAAGACACAAACAGAAGAAGATGCAGTGAAACCAAATCTTTCGGGAGAAAAAGCGCAACCTGGAAGAGCAGGAATATGCAGAGTTGGAGCGGCTGCATCGTTCTCAGGAAACGCGGAAGTTCTACCAGAAACTGAACGGATCCCGCAAAGGCTTTGTGCCGCGAGCCGAAATGTGTCGGGATAAGACTGGCAGTATTCTGACGCACGATCGTGAGGTGACGGACAGGTGAAAGCAGCACATCGACGAACACCTGAATGGCGCCCAGGCGGAAAACCATGGCGGCGGGGAAAGCGATTTCGACGGTGCAGCAAACGGGAAAAAGGTGCCAGCCCCAACGATAGGCGAAGTTAAGGAGGCCATCATGCAGCTAAAGAACATCATTTATTGGTTGACTTCAAAGCCGCAAATGATACCATCGACCGGAAAGAGCTGTGAAAAATCATGGACGAGAACAGGTTCCCCAGGAAGCTCATCAAACTGATTAAATCTACGATGGATGGTACGCAGTGCTGTGTTCGGTTTTCAGGTGTA
Source organism: Sabethes cyaneus (assembly GCF_943734655.1). Taxonomy (NCBI): domain Eukaryota; kingdom Metazoa; phylum Arthropoda; class Insecta; order Diptera; family Culicidae; genus Sabethes; species Sabethes cyaneus. The sequence continues at coordinate 225,638,140 of NC_071355.1, forward strand.
TTGTCAAGTTCATTCGAATCACACAGAGGGCTTCGTCAAGGTGATGGTCTCTCATGCCTGCTGTTCAACATAGCGCTACAAGGTGTTATGAACCGAGCGAATATCAACACGCGGGGCACGATATTCAACAAATCTAGTCAATTCGTCTGCTTTGCCGATCACATGGATATTATCGGCAGAACATCTGTGGCTGTGGCTGAACAGTACACCAGACGAAAGCGCGAAGCAGAAAAGATTGGGTTAAAGGTAAATACGTCTAAAACAAAGTACATGCTGGCCAGCGGAACCGAGGCCGAACGACACCGCTTGGGCAGTAGTATATTGATCGATGGCGAAGAGTTTGAGGTAAAGGCGGACAATGATACCAGCCGTGAGATTCGGAGGCGTATTATCAGCGGAAGTCGTGCTTACTATGGGCTCCACAAGCAATTGCGGTCGAGCAGACTAAGTCCCCGCACAAAGTGCACCCTGTACAAGACGCTTATTAGACCGGTTGTTCTCTACGGGCATGAAACATGGACAATGCTCGAGGAGGACCTGCGAGTGCTCGGAGTCTTCGAACGACGAGTGCTAAGAATGATCTTCGGCGGCGTACAGGAGAACGGAGTATGGAGGCGGAGGATAAACCATGAACTCGCACAGCTCTTTGGCGAACCCAGTATCCAGAAGGTAGCTAAAGCTGTACAGATACGATGGGCAGGGCATTTTGCAAGAATGCCGGACAACTACCCTGTAAAAATGGTGTTCGCCTCAAATCCGGTAGGAACAAGACGACCAGGAGCGCAGCGAGCAGCGATGGTTAGACCAGGTGGAGCGAGATCTGGCGGAGAGTACTCGGTGTCCGAGGAATTGGAGAGCGGTAGCCCTCAACCGAGTTTCATGGAGAAATTTTGTTCAACAGGCTTTGTCTTAGGACGGCAAGCCACCTAAGTAAGCAAGCAAGTACATAGTACATAGTAGAATTAAATTGGATAAGTATTCTTCTTTTTTAATTTTTAGGTTTCGTATTCTACTAAGACGCTCCAAAAACTTCAGTCAAAGAAAGAACTTTCAATACAAGTGCTCTGTGATCCTTTTCAGGTCATTGAAATGATTTTATATCTGAAAAACCACTCAGCAGCTTAACGAATTCGCTTGCTAACTCCGTACTAGAAGCTTTAGCTGTCATATGGCGCCAATAAACAGCTATTTGGTCAAACATGATCGAAGCTTTTCGAGCAAGGTTCCTGCGCTGCGCGTTCAGATATCTGCCATGGAGAAACCCGATGAAATTGACACCATATATTGAGCACTGCCGCTTGCTTGATATGGATATCTTGGTCAAAAGAAGAGATATATAAGAGCATTTTCTTGTGGCGAAGCTGCTGACAGGTGAAGATGATATTGATTTTATCCTCTCCCAAATTGACATTAACATTCCACCTTGTGCAATCCATCAGATTCAACTAAAGGTATGGGTTGGAATGCAACTACCTATGAACTGGTTACTGGTTACTGAAACTGGTTAAGGTCTCATATGCCTTATCCGCAATTCCTCAACTCGGCATACCAAAATCTCTCGTATCCTATTTCATAGACTGAACCCGTTATAGTACTAATCTTTTAGGATAAATACCAGTGCAGCTTTCTTTTTTGAGATACAATGAAACAAATATTAATTTTGCAAAAGATTCTCGAAAAATTCCGAGAATTTAACTGGTCTGTTCATATTTTTTAAGGTGGCGTACGATTCAGTTAAGCGTAACGCATTATGGTGAAGTATGCTTGAAAATAGTTTTCAACGAAACTAATTAGGCTTAAAGGTTCGAAATAAAACGCATTCACATTGATATATAGAAAAACTAGTGGTTAAGTTTGGTTAGAGATTACTATAACAATCACTCCTGAACATTGCTGGATTATGTTTGTTTTCAAAATCACGTATGTTTCCACGTATGCTGTTGATGATGTTGGGTATAGTGTAGCAACGCATAATTCTATCCCGTGATTTTGAACAACAAATATTTAATAACTATATCAATAAATATTTCACGCAATCAAATGTCATTAAAAGTTAATTATTTTCTATTTTCTCTCCTTTTACAGATTCGAACTAGAGCAGATAGGAAAACGGAACACAACACCGTAATTACCCTAACATTTGGCGGCATAAGCACACAACTAGAAAAGTCATCACCGATCGTCGTCGTACACGTTCGTCGCACGAAACGGCCACAAATCGGTTATCTGTGACCAAGACGTACTCTTCTTAAAAATGAAACGCTCAAAAAACCATCGAACACTCAGCGCGTAAGTGTGCTACATGAGCTGCAAAGTGCAAAAACTAGTCGAAAACTAATACAAGTTGTGCAACATTCAGTGTGCAGCGTAGCTTTCCACAGTTCCGAACGCGATTACAGAGTCTAAAGTTAGCACGAAAAAAAAAACGACTACAACGAGAAAATGTTCTAATAAAAAGAAAAAAAACATACGAGTAAAGGCAATAAACGTGAAATTTCCGCAAAAACCGACCCTTGTTTGCTGGCAGCAAAAGCACAGAACTTAAAGAAGAAAAAATAACAAGAAAGAACTAGAAACTTTCTGCGGTACAGAAGAAACGAAGAAAACTCACACGAAATCCGGAGAATACTGCAGCTGCAGAGTATGGCGTAGGAAATACCTACCTACAAGTGCTGATAATTGAGCAACTGAACGACCATCACCAGAGTGAAGGCGCGCTAACTGCTATGTGGCGATCGGTCGCCGCGCTGTGAGGTGGCAGGTGGCGGAAGGGGAACAACCGTAGCGGAACAGAACACAGGAGAACACTGCAGCATCCGCCGACGCCCGACGGTGCTGATCCAAACTGGCGAAGCTATATCGCTATTTTTATGCTGCTGCCACGGTTCAACACTAGCCCAGTCCAATGAATGTGGTTCGGCTGTTGCAGATTATAATCGGTGAGTGGGACAGAATTATGAGCTATATTTTACGATTCATTCCTTCTGCCGAACGGCTTTTATCTTGCTTGCTCGCTTGCTTGCTTGCTTGCTGGGAAGGAAGGATGTATTATTTTTATGTTTCTAACAGAATAATAATACATGTATAAATATGGACTGTTTATTTTGGCGAAGCACACGAAAAGCAATCACCCGGCCCTATATTTTGAGAACAGTTTCGGAAATTTGACACGCGCGGTCTCAAATGATCAGATTGTGAAATTCTAAATTGCTTAGCTTCAGTATCGGAAAATGATTTAAATTTGCCGTTCAAATTCCTATCTTCATCTATAACAAAACAATTAATGTTTCTACTTCATGCTGAACAAACTGTTTGTAAAGAATGCTGGTAATAAACTTGATCGATTCTATCGACACACAATAGAAATTTTCTACAATTTCATTTCAAACCTCTACAAACTCAATTTCTTCTGCAATTTAATATTTCCACGAGCCATGAAGAGAAAAATGGAATCAACAATCGACAACAATCAATTGACGATACTAAACCTGATAAAAAACAAAAAAAAGCGAAATCAACTTCATTCTTCATGCTCCGGTTGCCAGTGAATTATTATCTCCTCCACGTTCTATGTCTACCCGGCACTCCGGGAGTCGAGTAGCGGACCGGTGAAGGATGCTGCTGCTGCTCTTCGCAGCTTCCGGTTCGGTCCATCACATTCACTTAGGAACCCAGCTCCACGTCTATCAGCAGCTCTGTCAAGCCTATCCGTCCATGGGGAAAGCAGAAGCGTAAATTTATTTAGAAGCTCGCTCAACGGTGAACAGGAAGAGCAACGAGAGTCGATATTCCCGTGTGGGTTGATAATGGGTCGGGTGGGCCGCGGCTAGCGTCACCACCACACCATACCACACCGTCCTACATCAGTCGGTAGGTTGGTCGTGAATGATCGAAATACAAAGACAACCCCGGGCATAGGCAGAGAAAATGGACCTCTTTAAACGATAAACGGCCGCTGGAAAGTGGAAAAACAAAGCAGTGACAAATTGATGGTGAATTTCATCAATTATGTCATCTGAGTTTAGGGCCGGAACTAGAAAATGTGGGCGGTAAATGGGTGGGGGTGTCGCTTCAGTTTGCTTTAGATACAAACAAAGTTTGTGAAATTAACGGTTTTTGACTCACCACAGTCTTTGAAACATTACAAGTGTTGATACTGAAAATTAGCTTATCATCATCGAATCATTTCAGTGCGGATTATTTCAGTTCCCAAGTCATATTATATTAAAGAAGGTGGCCATCCGAAACCGGAACAGTCACTCGGTAGCAAAAAAATGCTTGGTCAAGTTAAACTCTGAAGCTCATACAGCTCATCGTAAAATGAACCCGGTTTGTATAAAACAACAACAACAAAAAGCCTGGCTTCTATCCTCCGCTGGTTTCTTCATTCCGGTGACCATGAATGGAGCTAAGTCACCTAGCTATCGTAAAGGCATTTAAGCCCGTTAGATTCGAATGAATCGACTCGACGCGTAAAAACAGTCTCCGGGGGGAAAGAGAATTATAATCAAATAAACGAATTTTATTGACACTTTGTGACAGCTCCGACGACAGTTGCTTCAGCTGGCTTGCGAAGAAAAAATAGCTGCCAGCCGTGGCGTGGGGGATTTGAAGCAGGTCGTGCTTTTTGGGGCGTTGTATTTTTTTTTTGAGACAGCACACGAATGCCGCGTTTTTGTGAAGTAAAACAAAACGAATGAGAGTAAAAGTCTTGACATATTTCAGCGTGACTTAAAGTTAAAAATAAACTAAACTTATTTGTTTTTAGGAAGAAAAGTTACCAGAAATTCTGTACTGCTCTCTTTCTCTAACAATTTTCACCATCCACAGTAGCAATTTCAATGAGAGATGTTAATGTTAATGTTATTATTACATAAGCATAATAATACTTTCGTAAATGATTCTACCTAATTTTGATGACTTAAATTTTCGTTAATTAGCGAGAGAAGAAACCGAAAGTAGATGCATAAATTCTTATAAACGATATTTGCTTTTATTTTGTATGTAATAATACTGCATAAAAATATTAGTGCTTTAATAAAAGGAAGATTCTGAAATTAGATTTTAGCATATTTTTCAAATTTGAAAAATATGGAATAAATGGAATTTGGCCTGACTTTAACAACTTTATGTTTGGAAATAATTTTTATGAACAATGCAAAGGTTCACCCATGGGTAACCCGTTATCGTTTTTGTGACTTATTCATGGTAAACATAGAGAATTCAAGTAAAACTTCGTGTCTAATTTCACTTCCAAATCTAAGTCAAATGTCAAGTAAAATTTAAGCTCGATTTGAAATCTATTTTCAAAATCGATTGCAAGTTTAGTTTAGTTAAGTAAAGAAGCGCTTAGTGTTCCGCAGTACAGTTCAAAGCAAGAAAAACTATTTGAATTTTTAAATATTCCATCTCATGTACCATGGGTAACCAACCCCGGTGGAAACTAAGGTCGTATACTAACCGGGAAGGAGGTAGTGAGTCTCGGCACTATAAGATGGCAGCCCCATCACGAGACTCGGTAGTGTTGCCCCAGTACGGCTACACACCTAAACAACACAAACTAACAACATTCAAGCATTTACGGAGCGGAATATTCGGCATCGACCTAGGCGACGAAATAAGGACGACGAATGGAGACTCGGGACTTGGAACTGCAGATCGCTAAATTTCGCAGGTTGCGAGCGGGTGCTGATTGAACAGCTGGAACCCCGCAAACTCGGCATCGTAGCTCTGCAGGAAATCTGTCGCAAAGGAGAGAAGGTATGGAAGATCCGTGGCGGAAAGGCCCAGTTTTACCAGAGCGGTGGCGCTACCAACGAACTGGGGACGGGCTTTGTAGTGTTGGGCGGAATGCAGGATCGCGTGATTGATTGGAAGGCGATCAACGAGAGAATGTGTGTATTGAGGATAAAGGGCCGTTTCTTCAATTATAGCATCATTAACGTGCACTGCCCGCACGAAGGTAGACCCGACGATGAGAAAGAAGCGTTCTACGCGAGGCTTGAGGCAACGTACGACAGCTGCTCGTCACGGGACATCAAGATCGTCATCGGGGATATGAACGCCCAGGTCGGTAGGGAAGAAATGTATAGACCGGTGGTAGGACCCCATAGCCTGCACACCGACACAAACGATAACGGCCAACGATGTATAAACTTCGCAGCTTCCCGAGGCCTGGTGATCCGAAGCACCTTTTTCCCGCGCAAGGATATCCACAAAGCCACCTGGAGATCACCCGACCAACGTACAATGAACCAAATTGACCACGTTCTCATAGAGGGCCGGTTCTTCTCTAACATCACGAACGTACGCTCCCGTCGGGGTGCGGATATTGATTCTGACCATTACCTAGTAGCAGTACATGTGCGCTCAAAGCTGTCCACCGTATACCGGACACGGCAAAGCCGCCCTCCTCGGCTGAACATCAGGCAGCTAGACAACCCACAAGCTGCCGAGAACTACGCGCGAGTACTGAATGAGGCACTGCCCTCTTCCGAGGAGTTAGGTGCTTCAAACCTCGAAGACGGTTGGGGCAGAATACGCTCGGCCATCGGAGAGGCCGCTACCGCGGCACTAGGTATTGAGCCTCGGAGTACACAAAATGATTGGTTTGATGGGGAATGCCAACAAGCGGTGGAAGAGAAAAAAAATGCTAGGAGAAATTATCTAAGTATTGCCACTAGAGAGAACCTGGCCAAGTACCGACGAGCTAGGAACCAGTTGACCACGATCCTGAGGAGAAAAAAGCGCCAAAAGGAGGACAGAGATCGTGAAGAATTAGAGCAACTATTCCGAGCTAATGACACGCGCAAGTTTTATGAGAAGGTGAACCAAACTCGGAAGGGCTACACACCGAAACCTGACATGTGTAGGGACGAGGGAGGGAATCTAATTACAAACGAGCGCGAGGTGGTCGACAGGTGGAAGCAGTTCTTCGATGAACACCTCAATGGCGAAGTCGCAGAAGGAGGCGGAACGGAAATTAACCTAGGAGCGCCCATGGAAGATAGTGATGTCCTAGCACCTGATCTCCAAGAAGTCAAACGAGAAATCAGGCTGCTGAAGACCAATAAAGCCGCTGGGAAGGACCGCCTACCGGCAGAGCTTTATAAACATGGCGGAGAAACGCTAGCAAAGGCTTTACACTGGGTTATTTCTAGGATTTGGGAGGAGGAAAAGTTACCGGAGGAATGGATGGAAGGAGTGGTTTGTCCCATCTACAAAAAGGGTGATCGGCTAGACTGCTGCAACTATCGTGGTATAACGCTGGTAAACGCCGCCTACAAGGTACTCTCCCAGATCCTGTTACGCCGGCTGTCACCGATAGCACAAGGTTTCGTAGGGAATTATCAGGCGGGTTTCATGGGGGCTCGCGCAACTACGGACCAGATTTTTACTATCCGACAGATTTTGCAGAAATGTCGGGAATACAACGTGCCCACGCATCACATCTTTATTGATTTCAAAGCAGCATACGATACAGTCGATCGAGACAAGCTATGGCAGATAATGCACGAATACGGTTTTCCGGACAATCTGACGCGACTGATCAGAGCTACATTGGATCGAGTGATGTGTTTCGTACGCATCTCTGGGACACTCTCGAGTCCCTTCGAGACGCGACGAGGGTTGAGACAAGGTGACGGTCTATCCTGCATGCTGTTCAACATCGCTCTTGAGGGGGTGATCCGACGAGCGGGCATCGAAACGAGAGGCACGATTTTTACCAAGAGTAGCCAACTTCTAGGCTTTGCAGATGACTTCGATATCATTGCCAGGAACTTTGCGACGGCGGAGGCAATCTACGCCAGACTGAAAGCGGAGTCTAGGAGAATTGGGCTAAAAATAAATGCGTCGAAGACCAAATACATGAAAGGAAGAGGCTCAAAGGAAACAAATGCGTGCCTCCCACGGACGGTAACCGTCGACGGCGACGAACTGGAAGTGGTTGAGGAGTTCGTGTATTTGGGATCGCTGGTGACCGCGGACAACAACACTAGTAAGGAGATCCAGCGGCGCATCCAAGCGGGAAATCGGGCCTACTTTGCCCTCCGTAAAACGCTACGATCAGGAAGCATACGCCGCCGCACGAAGCTAACAATGTACAAAACCATTATTAGACCGGTAGTTCTTTATGGACTTGAAGCCGTGACGCTGCTGACGGAGGACATACGCGCCCTTGCCGTGTTTGAGCGGAAAGTGCTGCGGACGATATTTGGCGGAGTACAAACGGAAAGCGGAGAGTGGCGGAGGCGTATGAATCACGAGCTACAGGCACTGCTTGGGGAGACTCCCATCGTACATCTAGCGAAAGTTAGCAGGCTACGGTGGGCCGGACACGTCGTAAGGATGCCGGACGACAGTGCGACGAAAATAGTCCTCTTCAACAACCCCACCGGCACCAGGAACAGGGGGGCCCAACGTGCACGATGGCTCGACCAGGTCGAAAACGATTTGCGACTTCTGAGACGACTAGGAAATTGGCGACGAGTGGCCCAAGACCGAGTTGAATGGAGACGAGTGCTTGAAACAGCACGAGCCACCTCGGCTCTATGCTGCTGAAGAAGAAGAATCTCATGTACCAACTACTACCCTCAATGACCGTAATATGTACAATCCTAAGAATAGAACAAAAGACTAAATGATATTACCCCTTGAAAAAGACACCAACAAAGTGTCGAAACGTCGGGAAAACACCAAACTTCAGTCTAGATCAATTTCTCCGAAGACTGCCCTGCCGAATATTAACAGTTACAATTGAATCCAGTCGATTAAAAACACAAGTTAAGTCCAACTTTAAGTTTAAATTCAAATTCGATTGAAAGCCCAATTTCCAACGCAACTTGTCTCGTTTCACGTTCAATTTTATGTCAGATCAAGCCCAGTTGCTGCAGGTTCAACTCCGCGTCGTGCCTCTAGTTAAAGTCAAATTCAAATCCAATTTCAAGTAGGATTTCAACTCTATTTCGAATCTAATTTCAAGTCACAATTCTAATCCGATTTTAAGTCAAGATTTTAGTGTCAAGCTCAAATTAGTCTAAATTCTAATCCAGTGTCCAGTCTAATTACAAGCCCAACTTAAGTCCAACTTCAAGGCCACTTTATGTGCAATTTCAAGTTTAACGTAAATAAAATTCGAAGAACAATTTCAAATACTTTTTCAAAACAATTTTGAATTAAGAGTAAGTCCAGTTGCAAGTTCAAATTCAGATTCAAGTTAAATTTCAAGTGCAGCTTCATGTCCAGTTTCAAGTGTAATTTCATGTATGATTTCAGGTCCAGCTACTGTAAGTTTAGTTTAAATTCTATTCGAGGCGAAATTTAAGGTCCGATTTCAACTCCGCTGCCGGCGACGACGACAACGAGAGCCAGATATCCTAACCACTAGACAATATGGGAAAATTAAGGTCCACTTTCGTCTGTCGTATAAAAACAGAAGGTCAAGTTTCGATAACGGAATGCAGCACCTAGGCTTTGCTATGTTTTAGGGCTTTATATGCGGCTATGACGTAAACTCTGTTTTGTGAGTGAGAAAGTGTCTGGTGCGACCGGACTAGAAATTTAAAAAATGCGATATATAGGTAGGTCAAAAATATATTGGGTCGCTCAATGACAGGTGGGGCTTGCACGTAGTTCTTTGGGTTGGTACCCGAATGTTATTTAACTGAACTACTGCCGCACCCTTGTATTAGGTAGTTCAATATCCAATTTGGTTTTATTCTCCCAGTTCTATCACTTCATGCACCACACACATCGAGAAGATAGACTGTTATCTACTCGGTCGGTGCGATAGAAACGGGTAGTCTGTTGCTGGACGTCGATACGGCAAGCTTAGAGTAATTTACCACCAACGGGTGTTTCTTTTTTGTTTTACTTGTATATGACGCTATACGCGGTCATGACGTAAACTCTTTTTTTTTTGGAGTGAGGAAGTGTCTGGTGCGGAGAATGAAAGGCGCCAATTCAAAGAACATGTGTGTGAGTAATACCTGCCATTGAACGATCCGCACACTAAAAAACTCGGCAGAATTTGCCGAGATTTGGACAGCCGAGCGTTCGGTAAAAATTCCGGTTTTGCAAATCGACGTTTACGGATCTTTACTAACGTTTGGCATCATAAAAAATTTTACCGAACGCTCGGCTGTCCAAATTTCGGCAAAATTTTGCCGACTTCGGTACTTTATTTTAAGTGTGCAATATATTTTTGACCTATACACTGAAGTCGCTTTTTACGCGGTTTTTTTACGCGAATTTTGGAATTTACGCGAATTTCGGAATTTACGCGTTTTTTAACGCGATTTTCGGAATTTACGCGGTTTTTCTACGCAAATTTCGCGAATTTACGTGATTTTCGGAATTTACGCGGATGTGCTCAAAACGTCTATTTTTTCGCGTAGTGTAGAAATCCACAAAGTTTTTTTACGCGAAAGTTTTGTTTTTTTACGCGAATTTTGGAATTTACGCAGTTTTTTATCGCGAATTTCGGAATTTACGCGGTTTTTTTTTACGCGGCTTACGGAATTTCCGCGGTTTATTACTCAATTTTCGGAATTTACGCGGTTTTTTACGCGAATTGCGGAATTTACGCGGTTTTTTACACGAATATCGGAATTTACGCGGTTTTAATTTACGCGGGACGTATCTTTCGCGTAAAAAGCGACTTGAGTGTATATCGAAATTTTCTAGTTTATCCAGTAGTTCGCACCAGACACTTCCTCCGTCTAAAAAAATCGAGCTCACTAATAAAACCGACTTTAGTTCAATTTCACTATCAATTTAAAGTCCAATTTTAAATACAATTTAAATTCAATTTCAGGTTTTACTTCAGGCCATTTTCAGATTAAATTTGAAGTTCCATCAATTCTAGTTTTACGTAAAAGTTTTAATTTAATTCTTCGGATTTCAATTTCATATCTAATTTTGTGTAAAATTTCAACTCCTGTTAGAAGTTTTATTTTTTTTTTTTGAGCAAAATTTTGCATTTGTCTTTTGAACTTTTATTTATAAATTTTGATGTTTCAATTTCGACTTTGCACGCCTAACGTTTTACTTATCACTGTTTAAATTTACCTTTTAACTTATGATTTTGACGTTTAGCTTTATAATTTCAGTTTTTGCCTTGTGAATTCTAACTTTTGGCTTTTGAATTTGTATTTCCATTAATAGATTAAGGTTTAGCCGTTTTGTCTGTAGTCAAAGAAGACGTTTCATTTTTATTATGTTAAGTTTTGATTTTTAATTTTCGTGTTTTAAATTTTACCTTTCGAATTTTCATTTTTAGACTTGACTTTTGGCTTTTGCGTCTTGATTTTTGACTCTTGGCTTTTGGTTTCTGCCTCTTGACTCCTTTGATTTTGACTTTTCACTTTTGGCTTTTTGGTTTTGCCTTTTATTTTTGACTTTTGACTCTTGAATCGTTTGGCTGTTGATTTTTGATCTTTTACTTTTGGCTTTCGTCTTTTGAGTTTTGACTTTTAATTTTGGGTTTTTATTTTTTGCCTTTTGACCTTTGACACTTGACTCTTTTGACTTTCAATTTTTGCCTTTTGCCCTTCGACTTTTGAGTTATTTGACTATTGATTTTTAATTTTTGACCTTCGGTTTTTGACTTTTGACCTACGACTTCTGCCTATTGAGTTTTGAGTTTTGGCTTTTGCTTTTTGCCTTTTGATCTTTAACTTTTGACTCTTGACACGTTTGTCTTTAGACTCTTTCCAGGTAACAATTTGGGTTTTATTACACTCTTATGATGGCATTTGAGACCAAAATTGGTCTTGAAGACCACCATAAGAGTACAATAAAACTCACATTGTTGCTTGGGTTGACACGTTTAATTTTGACTTTTGACTCGTTTGACTTTTGATTTTGATTCTTGCTTTTTGATTTATGACTTTAGATTTTTAATTTTTAATTTTTGACTTTTGACCTTTGGCTTTCGATTTTTGATTTTCGGCGTTTGATTTTTGACTTTTGACTTTTGCCTCTTGGTTTGTTTAACTTTTGGCTTTTGCCTTTTGACTTTATCTCTTGACTTTTGACTTTATCTCTTGACTTTTGACTTTTGACTTTTGCTTTTCGCCTTTTGACTTTGGAGTTTTGACTTCTGAGTTTTGACTTTTGATGTTTGACTCTTGGCGTTCGACTTTTGAGCTTTGAATTTTGATTTTTGAATTGCAACATTTGACTTTTAGCTTTGAACTTTTGACCTTTGAATTTGATTTGTTTGACTTTTACTTATAATTTACACTCTTATGATGGCATTTGAGACCAAAATTGGTCTTGAAGACCACCATAAAAGTACAATAAAACTCACATTATTTCTTGGGTTGACACGTTTGACTTTAACTTTTGACTCATTTGACTTTTGATTTTGATTTTTGATTTTTGATTTTTGATTTTGACTTTTGACTTTAGATTTTTAATTTTAAATTTTTGACTTTTGACCTTCGGCTTTTAACTTTTGACTTTTGACTTTTAACTTTTGACTTCTGGCTTGTTTGACATGTGACTTTTGTCTTTTGCCTTTTGAGTTGTGACTTTTGGCATTTACTTTTTGCCTTTTAACCTTTAACTTTTGGCTCGTTTGTCTTTCGACTTTTGACTCTTGATTCGTTTGACTTTTGGCTTCGGCCTCGTGACTTTGATGGCTGACTCGTTTAATTGACTCTTAAGTTGACTTTTAATTTCGGATTGGTGATAATTGACTTTTGACTTTTGATTTTTGACCTTTGAACTTCGGCCTTAGGCCTTTCACTGTTTATTTTTGAGTTTCGGAATATTTGACTTTGGCTTCGAACCTTTGACTTTGGACTTTTGACTCTTGACTCATTTGACTTTTGACTTCTGGTTTTGGTTTTTTGACGTTAGACTTTTGACTTTTGCCTTTGGGTATGTGACTTTTGAATTTTTACCTTCGGCTTTTGACTTTTGACCTTTGAATTTTGACTTTTTACTTCCGTCTTCTTTGATGTTGACTTTTACCTTTTACTTTTGAGTTTTCACCTTTAACTTTGGACTTTTACTTTTTGTCTTTTGAATTTTAACTTTTGACTCTCGACTCGTTTGGCTTTTAACTTTTGACTTTTACCTTTTGACTTTTGGCTTTTGTTTTTTACCTTTTGAGTTTTGACTCCTGACTCGTTTGATGGTTGACTTTTGCCTTTGAATTTTGACTTCCGACTCGTTTGAGTTTTGTCTTTTATCTTTTGACTTTTGAGTTTTGACTATTGACTTTTGACTATTGACTTTAGACTCTTGACTTTTGACTTTGGTTTTCGATTTTTAACTTTTGACTTGTCATTGGATTTAAATTTTAATTTTTGACGTTTTGGTTTTGTGACATTTGAATTTTAACTTTTGATTTTATTTTTTATCTTCGACTTTTGACCAAACTCGTGTTTTAGTCTTTTGACCTTGAAATGCGGTCAGGCATCTATTAATATATTTTGAAACGATGGTTCTACAATTGATGAAGGGACGGTAAGGAAAAGTAATGAAGAAGGATTTTTTGGGAATGGAGGGAAAAGAGTGGAAAGGAAGGGTGGGGGTAATAGGTAGCTACGCTTAACAAGTTGTCTTTGTGACCTCTACCTTTTGTCCAATGCTGGAAGGTGCATGGGTCGAACCAAGCTATAATCTGAAATTATAACCGGATTTGAACCCACAACACCCGCCAGGGCATGTGGCTCGTTGGTACCCGTGTACCTATGAACCACAGAGGCGCTGGTCTTCGACTTTTGACATTCATTCTATTTATTTTTGATTTTTGATTAAAATTTTCAATTGACTTTTGATTTTTTGTATTTGACTATTGGCTTTTGATTTTTACTTTTTAATTTTTGATTTTCGTTTTCTGACTGTCGACTATGAACATTTATCTTTGGTTTAATGTTTTAATTTTAGGACTCGATTTTACTTTTGATTTGACGTTTGTCTTTTCAATTTTCACTTTTAACATTCGACTGTTGGTCAACTTTCGATTTTCCACTCTTGACTATACTCTTGCCTCTCTGTTTATATATTTGATTTGTTGTTTTGTTTCCTTTACCTTTAATTTTGGTCTCTTGAATTTTTCCGTTAAATTTTGGCCTATAGTTTTTTTAATTCGTTTTTAAAACTTTGACTTCTGAATTTAAATATTTAACTTCGGACGTTTGAATTTTGAGTTAAAGCTTTCTCAAGCTCTCGTTTTATGTCCTGGTTTAGAATGATTAGGCATCATTCAATTTTTTTTATAATGGTAGTCTTTTCAGTAAAGGAAGAGAATAGAAGAATTGAATACAGAATTGAAGTATCCCTAGAGTGTGACAACACGTGAAGAAGGAAGAGCGCAAATTTGGTAATGAAGGGTCAGCGAAGCAACACTTAGCATAGTAGTTTGTTATCTTTTTTTACTGTAACTGATCCGTGAGCTGAAACACACCCGGTGATGGTTCTAATCACAAGACTTGCCCGGCGATTGTCGGAAACGCACTGCTTGGTTTCTATCGTACTGATCTTCTCGATAATAGAAACAAAATAACAGTCATCGGCGCAAGGGAAGTTGTGACACGTATACGGATAATGATATAATTGGGAGAAAAAAGGTATTAGACTAACTGCCGGGTGGCAGTAGTTTAGTGAGTAAAACATTCGGGTACTAACCGATAGAGCGTAGGAGCGAACCCCACCTGCTATTGCACAACCTGATATATTTAAGATCTATATCGAAATTTTCCATCCAATTAATCATTCTACACATCAGACACTTTTATTTCCAAAAAAAATCAGTGAATAGTCCCATTCACATCATATTCAGAGGACAATTTAATATGAAGTGCAATTATAAAATATCGTTGGCGAAGGTTTTGAAATTTATTACAAAATATAATTACCATAAGGCGTTTCGAAAACTTTAAAAAATTTATTAAAAATGTTGCGTAAATTATTACATAACAGCACAGCTCCCCTAGTGTAAATTTAATGTAGGCGCATTGTATTGCAGCCATTATTTTCTGCATCAGCTTGAATTTCGAAAATTTTACCCATAGAGCCCAATTTTGTATCTACTTCTATCAAAAAATTACAACTCCAACGTTTAACTGGCATTTTATTTTCCGGCATTTCATTACCCCGCTGCGCAATGCTTTGCCGACAACTTCGTCTCGCAGGTCTCACAAATCGCTTCTAATTTCAACGCGAATTGTTCATCAAAACAATTGCTCCGGCATTTCATGTGAGCGATGCCAATAATTGGGTTGGCTCCGCGTGGCAATTCACGTTAAATTGCCAAAGCGAAACCGAAAGCAGCAGCAGCAGCATCACCATCGAGAAACAGAGAACGAATGTGGTGCACCCCGGGAGTGATGAAATCTCGAATCGAAATCACCTTCCTAATTGATACTTGAGCAGAAAGTTTGACCTTCAGGCTTCAACGCAGACTGGCGGCTCTCGAGCAAGTATTCCTAGCTTCTAAAAGATGAAACCGGACACTGGGAATGTTTTCCCAACTAAGACCGGCCGCGAGGATTCACCATCTGGAGCGAAGGGTCTGGGAACCACCGTAAGCGTTCGAACCGTGCAGAGGAGGGTGTGAGCTGCGTAAGCTGCAAACTTTTTCCCGGCAACGACGCACGCACACACACGTACGTATAAGCCCACGCATCCGGCTGTAGTTCTCCGAACAATTATTTGTTTTTCCTTCGTGCACCGTGTTCGCCGGTCCCTAGTGAGCCATCCCGCCGCAGTATCGCGCTCCGACCCTACCGCTGCGCTGGCACTGGCACTGGCTCACCGCAGCGGGAATACAGCTAGCTAGCCGTAAGTTCTGATTTCTTTCCGACAATAAATTGATACGGATTTTCTCGGTGGCTTCGACGACGCACAGAGCGCGACTCTGCCGAGCCAGGGTACAAGAAAGAAGGGTGGTTGTATTTGAAAGTGATTGGATTTTTTTCAATTTGTCTCAGTTCGCCTAGTGGTGTGGTTGGTCTTTTCTCGGTGGTTCGTCGTTACAAAAGTATAGGCGAAAAAAGGTTTACTAAAAATTTAGATTAAATTCAAAGGATACTGAACCCATATTTTGCATTTCAAATTTGTCTGTAAAACCAGTGAATACAAAAATATGAGTTAAATTTCAAAAATATAGAAAAACATAAGTGCAACACAAAGCGCCTCCATTCAATTTGTTCTAATGGAGACGCATGGCTATTTTAAACTTCTGAGTCAAATACGTAATCAAATTAATTTTCGCGTACAATTCCTTTACACTTCCCAAATGAAAACGGTAAAATAAAATAATAAAATGTGCTTCCGTTTTTTTTTTGCTGTATCGAGCTGTAATATCGCGATGGTGGCAAGAAAAGGCACGGAGAAGATTCGCTCGCGAACAACATTTCGAATGCTTATTGTGTTTCAATTAGATTCCGGTGAGAATAATTGGCTGTATAGTTGTAGACAGCATTGTCGATAAATTAAGAGGTTTATGACTCTGGCAGGCAAAAGCGCGATCGAAAATCCCCGGTAAGTGATTACCCGGACGCGGATGTAAGATGCTTAAGGTAATTGACTGGTGGGAAAAGCGGGATGGAATGCAGCGTGCTTTCAAGTTAAGTTTAAGTTACTCATTACAAACTACATTTATTATAAATAAAAAGGTTTCAATATTCATCAATCGAATTAATTCAAAAAGTGCTTTACGCGTATTGAAGTTGAATCGGATTCTAAATGAACGGTTTTCCACCGTGATTTTAATGAAACCTATTATCATTTTGTTCCAGATTGGCGAAGAAATAGGGGAAGTTTCTCTCTCTTCTGTTAGGGATTAGCATTATTATTTATTCTTTGCTGACTTCTCGCTTGGCTTCTAACTGGAACAGTATGATTATAGTCTTCATGGTTCTTCTCTCCTGCAATGTTTGAAGATTCATAATTGCTGTAGTCCTTCAGGGAGTCTTCTTTATCTGTTGTTTTCTCTATTCCTATTTCTACTTTGAGAAGTTTTCAGCGTTACGAGATACAATTAGTACCCATTTTTACTGTGTGAATTGCTTCCTGTTTCACCAATTTTTTGGCAAATACCTTGTAAAATAAATGTGACCTTATTTTCCACATGAACGCCAGGGATTTGATGAAATAGGAACTGATTTGCATAGGTGGGATGAAGCTTACAATGAGCAGACGGTGAGAATGAGAACCTAAGAAAGGCTCTCTACTGGGAACAAATCAAACTAAACTCCTTGCAGGCTTCGTAAATTTTTATCCTAATTTATTTTTAAAAGCAATGCACCATGCTATAAAATAGTTTATCCATTTCTGCAAATATTTATAGCATATTTAAAAAATGCCTACACAAAAGCACTGTATTTCAATCGGTTCAAAGGTCAGTGTTGGATATTTCCAGTAAGAACTTATAGTTGAAGGTAACAGAGCGCCTGCGCTTAGTTAGCCATAAAACGAAAAACCTCTTCTAGTACTGCAGTATTCCACACACTTTCCATTATCGCCTCTCTCGAAGCTTTTCTGAAGAGGGAAATTTTCTGGACACACACCCCCTTGGAAGACGACTAACATCGAGTAAAAGCTTTTTGAAAGCTTCATATATTCCGTTATGGCATCTTTGGAGCACATGATGGAAGGTAGTTCACTTTCTCGGAAAGCTTCGCCTGCTGGTTCGTATATCTTTTTCTGATAAAAGCTTTACACAGGTAAGTGAAGTCGAAAGCTGTCTTTCGTTTTCTAAAATTTATTTGGAAATAACAATGACAAAGCTGTAGCTAACCTGTTGTAAAAAAGAAATATGTTTATGTGATCTTTATCTATGTATGACATATTATTGATTTTGATTGAAATTGGTATGGAGTAACTTACAAGCAGTTGAAATGTTTCATAGCATCTTTACTTCATAAAGCGCTGGTTTATAATAAATCGCACTCATATCAGCATGTCGTTCACATCATTCATTTTATATCGTTGCTCGCAAATTAGTTTTCATTTAAATAATTCCTCAACAGATTTTTCAAAATTAATTTAAACGATCAACTCACCAGCAATCTGAGCACTAGAGCATAATTCATGACATTCATCATTAAACGCAACAAATAAAGCAAAATATGTGGCTTATCAGATAGTGAGCAGAGCCCACATCATTGGCAATCACAATTTGTTGTTTCAATAATGGCTTACCGCGGCGGCAGCCGCGCAAAACAAAATATTTAACAAAACAATTAATTTGACGAACGATAATTTAATCCATTTCGAATGATGATGACGATGATTTCAATAATAATCGATACAGCATCAGCAGCAAAAAAGGCTTCATTGATTTACTTCGAAAAAGTGGTTTATCCCTTGTTTCACCATCCGTCAATGGATTGCAAGCCCGTACGCATGCATTTGTTTATGGCTTTAACGGAATTGTCGATTAAGGCTGTGTGGCCGAGACCGCACGTACCACCGCACACCCGACAAACCCGCGGACAACAAAGGTCGCTATCAATGAACTGTGATTGCTTTTTTTCCACTTCAGTGTGCATTTCGGTGGAATTTGCTGTTGCTAATTGAAAACGATGCTGGAGAACACACGGAAATACGTTGCTCGACATCAATTCGATTTATTTCGTCTCCGGTGTCAGTGCGGTGCAGTGGCTGGATAAGTAAAAGCATACTTGTTGGTTGGTTGGGATAATTTGCGAGACTGGTTGCACGTAATGCGATCGGAGGTCAGGAATTAAAAGGCTAATTTATTTTTGGTAGCTTTAAGCTATTACCGGTATTGCTTGCAAACCAGTATTTATGGCTGTACAACATTGCTCAAAATAGAAATATGGGATAACTTTCTTTTGATTTCCTCGATTCGCCATCATCTCTAATATCGAGAAGGTGTACGAGCAGATTCTGATGTTTTTCCTCAATTAGCAACTACTCTTTCTTTGGAGAGAGCTCTAGGTCAAAAACTTTTCTAAAACTTCTCCAGTTGAAGCATCGGCTGGCATCCAGCTTTATAAATGACCGTTTAACAGTCAAAAGATTTATCAAGTTGTTCCAGAAAATCTGAAACAGGATCGTAGTAGTAGTAGCAGTAGCAGTAGCAGTAGGAGCAGCAACAGTAGTTGAAATTAGCTTTCGCTCTATGATCCAACTCATGCGGACCAGCTGCAATACTTCGTTTTACTTCGAAGTATGATTTTGACCCAACTAGCGTCGCACGAATCAGCGTAACTAGTTTTGTCTGTCAAAACCATGTTCTAGTGTTATCTGCTGCAGCCCGTTTCGTTTGACTGAATCGTACGCTGCTTTTAAGTCCATAAACAGATGATGAGTCTGCAAGTTGTACTCCCGGAACTTGTTTTACTAACGCAGGGTAAACATCTGATCCGCCGTGTAGCGATTCTCACGAAAATCAGAACAGGATTCAGGAGAGCCTTATAGATTATATGCGTTATAGGCCGAATGTAATGTGTCGATGGTTTTTACACTTGAGTCGACGTCAAAAATAGGGCAAATGAGACTATCCAACCACCCCTCCGGTCTTTGTACTTCCTTCCAGATCCTGAAAATGATCCGGTGGATTGCTTCGTACAGCCAGTCCCCGCTGGTATTTGAAAGCAGTGCCCGCATTAGTGTCTACTGCCCGGAACTCCCTTTCTCCGGAATCAGGCCACCGAACTTCCTAAATAGCAGCGATCTGCACTCCAATTCGACGTTGCTCTCCAGCAAGCAAGCCAGCTCGTACCGGTTCATGGAGAGTTCGGACATTCCAAGTATCAAGTTTCCATTCGTTATCCATTAATTATTTCCTTGTTCTTTGCCGTGGCTATACCGATTGATCCGTTCCGTATTTCCATTTTCGTTTTTCGTGGTAAATGAGAGTTTCAGTACACTACCTTACCGGGGTCGCGATACCCCGTCCCGCTGATGGGTCGACCATCTTAGGTATAGCTAGCGGAATATAGCAGTTCATATTCAGTTGTTTGAGCCGTCCCTCAAGTTCACACCCCCTAGCTTAACTGCTTCCTGTTCAGGAGGCATTACGACGCATGATCATCGATCGTGATCATTTGACTTAAATCTTCGAGGAGGCGCTAGGTAGGGACTTGAGAGAGACAGTGCTATATATGACACTCCTTCCAGGTAACTCACCCCATTTCATATCTTAGTTTCAGTGCCTTTGCTGGCTGGATGTTCAAACAATTTAAACGATCAATTCGATGGTCCAGCTGGTCTTTAACAGGCTTCATTTTCGATTTTTTGCTCAATAGATGCTCATTTGATTACAGCGTCTCAGCGAAGCAGAATTCGAAAAAGTAGTTTAAAGGGCAATTGTAGAGTTAATCACTATCTGAAACATTCTTGAAGAAAGTATAGTTTTATCTTTTGTATCTACGTCACTCTGGGGATGCTACTCCGTTGGTAGTCAAATGGGCGCTCTTTTTGCTACCAACGGGGTAGGAGCCCCATAGCGTCGTAAATATAAAAGATAATATTGTACTTTTTTCAGCTATATTGTAGATAATAATTTGCTCTACAATTGCTCCTTACACTACTTTTTCGAATTCTGTTTCTTTGAGGCGTTGTGATCAAATGAGCATTCACTAAGCAAAAAACCGAATATGAAGCTTGGTCTTTAATAATTAAACTACGATTGCTGACCATAATGTCAGTCCACTCTGCTGCGTAGGCGGCAAAGTTCACAAACAGCAGTCTAGTGGGCTTTCTTCAAGCTCAATATCGTAACCAGCAGCACTTAGAAATCTCATGTTCAATTCATGCAATAAGCCTGAATTGATGCAACATACTGCTCATTCTTTGCGGTTTCTAAAGATGAAATCAACTCAGCATTGCCAACCTGAAACCAACGTTTCGAATCAATTGCGTTCATGTTCGTGTTGTTCTTCTCTACTTTCATTCATTCTCGATAGTAGTGAATGAAATCAAATGCGAATCATGCATTCATTTTGGACCGTCGACAGAAGTAAACCAAATTACAATAAACGTAAACATTTAGAAACACACCATTTTTCTAAATGTGTCAAAATATAAAAACCTTTCCAGATATTGTGGTATGAATAAGTATAATTTTTTTGTCACAAATTCATAAAACCTGCATGAAACTTTTTGAATACAGTGTGCCTTCAAAATGTCATCAAAAAGAGTAAAGTGTCTTTTTTTAGTTTTTAGGTGTTGTACATACAAAAAATATTGTACAGCAGTCCCCCGAATGATGTGGTTTCGAATAAGAACGATTCCTATAAGGACGGTCTCGAGTGATTCCATTAACGCGGTCGAACGTCCTTATTGGAGTCTACGTAGCATATGGGAATTAACTTAGTTGGTTCCATCTAGGATTGGGCAAAATTCCCGAAAGTATCGATAATTGAATATCAATATCAAATCCGCCGCTTTATCGATACCGCCGATATATCGTTCGTTAAGCATCGATATTAGATTTATCGATACTATTCAAGGCGGCATTCTGGGATAAGGAAATGCTACACAAAAAAGGGATTCATAAAAGTTAATCAATAAAAAACATGTTGAGCTAAGAGAGTGCCCCCAAAACACGCACGCAACACATCACTCGCTCCAGTGCAGCGCTATTTTGGACACGTCGCTTTGTACGGGAAACCGCACCACCTATTCGCGCCCGACTGAATCGTATGCTGCCCCAAAATCCACAAAAATATGATGGGTTGTACTCCCGACACATCTGGATGATTTGCCGAAAAGTAAAAATCTGATCCGTAGTAGCACTGGCCTCCATAAAGCCCACCTGATACTTCCCTACACACTCTCCTGCCACCGGGGATAGACGACGCAACAAAAGCTGGGAGAGCACCCTGTTGGTGGCTTTGACCAACGTTATGCTGCGGCAATTGCAGCAATCTATCCGATCGCCCTTTTCGTAGATGGGACAAACCACACCCTCAATCCACTTTTCCGGCAGCCCTCTCCCAAACCCCTGAAACCATCCAGTGAGGTGTCGTTGCTGGCGGTTCTTGACCATTCCTGCAGAATTCCACCGGGAGTTGCTCCTTTCCGGTTCTAGCACTTTTCGATCTCTGTCCCACCTCTGTCACTTTTACCGCTATTATGGCGTGTACAAAGCTGGAATGTCTTTGTTATTGCCGTCAACGCCCAATAATACTTTCTGTGCTCTCGGATCAGTTCTGAATTGGATAAGAGTCAATTCCAATAAAGAAAATTTGAGAATTAAGCTTAGTAGATACCTGAAAAGAAAACAGCACGAGAAAAAATCCTGAAAATATTGCTCTCTTGAGCCTTTCCTGGCCTAGTTTTAGCCTATATTTTTTTAGCTGCATATCCCGCTTTATCAAAACAGTATCGGGATGAAATTATCGATTTAGCATAATATCGACGTCGTAAGTATCGATGAAAAATATCGAAATATCGGCCTTCGAGTATCGATATCGCGGGTATCGATACGGTATCGCCCAATACTAGTTCCAACATGGAATAACTCGTGATCCTGACCGCATAGAAGGTTGGTGTTTTCGACAGAGTTGTTCAGTACATCAACGGGTTTTCATTGGATTATAGTATTGCGGAATTGTCTCACTACGTGGCGCTAGCGTATATGTAATACTCTAATACAGGCTATATCTTGCGCTGCTGACTACCTAGAAAGTTGCGGTCTTCGGGAAGATTGCTCAAATGACTGTCAACTTCATGATGGCATAAAAAATAACGCAGAACTGACTCACTACGTGGCGCTAGTGTTTATGTGATTTAATATTTTTTGAAACGATGGTTTTACAATTGATGAAGGAACGGTAGGGGAAAGTAATGAAAATTTTTTGGGAAAGGAGTTGCTACGCTTAACAAGTTGTCGTTGTGACTCCTATCTTTTGTCCAATGCTGGAAGGTGCATGGGTCGAACCAAGCCATAATCAGAGATTATAACCGGATTTGAACCCACAACACCTGCCAGGGCGTGTGACTCGCTGGTACCCGTGTGCCTTTGAACCATAGAGGCGCTGGGCAAAAGAAGTCTGCACAACCCCTCTTATTAATGTAGCGACGTATCTGGTTTTTGGGGTTAATTTTAGACACACAGATTGTGCCTCTTCCTCCGTCAACTGTAGAAACCACCGACCGAGAAGTTTTAATCTGCTTGTTTTTACTTTCAGGACGACGTTAGGTGTGTTAGTCCGCGTTTCTCAGCGCGGATCTTCGGAGAAAGGCTCCGTTCCTGTGAAATTGACCAAACTTGTGTTTAAATCTTTGACCTTGAAATGCGGTCAGGCATTAATATTAATATTTTTTGAAACGATGGTTTTACAATTGATGAAGGGACGGTAGGGGAAAGTAATGAAAATTCTTTGGGAAAGGAGGGGAAAGAGTGGATTAATAAGGGGGGTTGTGCAGACTTCTTTTGTCCAGCGCCTCTATGGTTCAAAGGTACACGGGTACCAGCGAACCACAGGTGTTGTGGGTTATGGCAAAAACAAAAAAATGACATACACTAGCGCTGTCCGTTGAGTCAATTCTGCATTATTTTCCATGCCATCATGAAGGTGGCAATCATTTGAGCAACCTTCCCGAAGAACGCAACTTTCTAGATAGTCAGCAGCGCAAGATACAGCCTATTCAAAAATATTACTTATACGCTAGCGCCACGTAGTGAAGCGATTCCGAAATACTACAAACCAATGGGAAGCCCTCGATCTGCTGAACAACTTTGTCGAAGACACCAACGTTTTATACGGTCAAGATCACGAGTTATTCCATGTTGGAACCAGTTAAGGCAATTCCCATATGCTACGTAGACTCCATTAACAAGGTTTCCATTAACGCGGTCCCTATTAGCGTCCTTATTGGGGGGATTGCTGTATTTCGTTTGTTTGAAGCGATAGAGCCAAAGTATCTTTGACAAAATTTGTTTCTCTAAATTTTATTTTCTACAAGTTTGCCGAAGAACATACTTTGTGTTGTCAAATATTTAAAAAAATAATTTTTTTATCTCCCTTTAAGGTGGACTGATCAAAAATTTATTCCAACCAAAAGTTGGCATTGATGACTACTACAACAACTTTGTTAATAATACTGTAGCATTTTTGCTCGTTTAAAAAGCCCATTGAAAATGCTGAGGTGCCCGTTTTTCGCAAACCACTGTGCATTGTTCCGAAGTTTTAATAAATTCCCTTCGATCAGATTTTGGTTGATTTTAAAAAGCAGGCAGTTGAAAAAACTAAACTATGCAATCCAGAATAACAGCCAAGTGGAAGAAAAGTGACTGACAGGTTAGTCGAGCAATCATTTAGCACTGCACTCCATGATTGAATTGTTTTGAAGGGTAGCAAACATAGAAAGACAAACACTGTCAGCAGTTCAGTAGTCATGTTTATGGGCTGACAAATAAAAAAAATACTACCGGGGGTAAAATATATGCGCTGCATGCATTTTACATGCGCCTTCATGCAAGGCTGTTAATTTTTGAGATTCAAAAGTGCTTGGATTTTAAGCAAACTTGTTGTGCCTGTTCCTTTTATGATAATTTTAATCCCGTATTGTTTTAATTAGCACTTAGCATTGGAAAATGACTGTAATATTTTATTTAAGGAACTAGAAAACTGTCGAAATCATAGAAAAGATTTTAAAACATCGAACCTATTTCAAAATTGTTGTTTAGTGTTTGCCAGAAATATCCGTCCCATCGCGATTGTGTTGCCTTTTCTAGGCTCTGATCAGGAGTTTGGATTGAGTATCACTTTTATGTTCCCTTGAGTTGTCAGTGACTTGAGTTTGGACGACAATATTGTCGATTGAGATTGTATTGTTCGGATTGTTCCAATATAACTAGTTGGAAAATAACATTTAATGACTGTGGATCAATTTTTTACTCATTAAGAATCTTATTAATGTTTTGTTTTTCTACCAGAATTCCTCCCACGGCTAGTAGTGAAAATTAGAAGCAAATATGAGCTCTCTTTTTCTCTGCACTCATTGAATTTCATTCAATACGATTGCTGTCATCCTTCATTTTGACGGGCCGTCCATTTGTCATAAAATTATTTGGCATAATGCTGATTGGCATAACGTCCACTTGGCATAATCCCTCAAACATAATTTCATGACCAAATGGTCGCTTTCCTGGATGGCTTAGGGCGAGACGGCGACCGGCCACGAGTCTGTGCGAAGATTCTGGTTCTATTTAAGGTGAAATTGGTCGTTATCGATTCTGCTAATTTCAAAAGCAGTTTTTTTGTTTGAAACAAAACTTCGGTTCATGAAAATATATTACATTTTTATAAACAGAATCCCGCTTTTGAACCCAAAAACTGCTTCCGAAATTGGGCTCTCCGACGAAAAGTTAAAGACTGCTTATTTCCCGTTAACGTTATTTGTTTCACTAGGTTTACCCATTACAAGTTATTTTTCTTCAGTCCTCGTATAAAATCGTCTCTTGTAAACAACAACGTTTAAAGGGTAACCCCGTTAAAAGCGCCAAAATAATTTGAGCGTTCAAATGACAAGGTTGTACGAGGAGTATTATATTTATTAAAACTTACAACTTGTAGTTTGCAAACCTCTGTTGTATTGCTGCTTGTAGTGACTCCGAACAATCGAATAATTTCCCAGTAAACCATTTGGTTTGTATATCTCGATTGCAACTGAGATATACGAAATCATATCTGAACGGAAAAGTTATATTTCACGCTATATAAGAATATATATGTACCAAAGTGGAGGCGATATACGTGCGAAAGCTTTGACAATTATTTGTAATTCTTTTTTGCGTAGTTTTTATAACACGCAACTAAATACTCCTGAATATATGATTAAGATATAATCAAATATTGCAATCGTCTATACTGCTTTATAATTCACAGTCATGAATTGTATATGAAGGCACGCACGACTGCAAAACAACTTATTGTTCACTTCGATTTGACATACTCTAATTATTATACAATTCCAATGTGAAATTGACATGAAAACGATTTATTATGAACTTTCTATTACGATTTTGTGTTATCTGGGTTGTTAGAACATCAACGGTTATGAAAAACCAAGACCGTTAGGACATCAATCTCCGAAACACTGCAAAGCGAAGTGATCTCTGAAGCTTGTTACAATTTTTACTGTCTTAGACAAAACACAGAACAATTGCAGGGCCAGAGCTGTCGGCCAGAGCGATGAATAATCTAGTTTGCTTCGAAATTTCCTTGCCTATGCTGTGGACATATCTAACAATCAGTGACCTAATGCTTATTTTGTCATATTCCTAAAACAAACAACGAGTAGGCGTAATCCTTTTGGGAGCTCACACAGAGGGATATTCGCTGCCTTAGGGTGAATGAAAATTGATTTTTAGATTCACTTCGTAGCAACATATGTCAATATTCCTATGTTTTCGGTTATATGAGTTAATCTTTGTTTCAAAATCGGAAATTGTGTGTATGCGCATTAGGAATAATGTGCTTGCTCAATATGCTTTTTTATGATGCATACTTTCTGTCCATATTTGTGTTCCCACCTAGGGGCTCATACTGAATTTTAGTTCAACATAGAAGAGTAGAATTATGTCCCACTGCCAGTTTTCGACAAAAAAGGCATGAAATTCAGTCAAGAAAGACTATGTTTTTGTCATGTTTCTGTTATAATCATTAAGATAGGTGTCTGAAAAGTGGGATGGTAATCGATCAAAATCAATTTTGGTCTAAAAACCCATCAGTACAGCCCTTTGTGCACCCTCGCCATTGCACTGCACAGGATGTTGTGAGGTTTGATGAGAAGATATTGTCATTATCCACTCATGGTCGTAAATCTCAGTAATCAAAAAATTTGAGTTTATCTCCGCTGTCGTTCTCGGCCGGCTGTTGCTGAAGCTTTCAACATGCCTCTCACCTCATAGCTTCCACTGACCTACCCCTTCCTTCCTTCCGGTTGTGGTGGTAGCACCGCTCGCAGCAAACGAGTAGCGACGGTTTTCATCTCACTCGTTCCATTCGACGGGACAGCAGTTTGAATGACAGAATAGGAAAAGTAATTCACGTTCGGTACGTATGAAGCTCGTGCAGCTTTTCGACTAGAACAGTGTCGTTTCATTTCTTTTTTCGCGCTGGGGAAAAAACTACGAGAAAGTATCATCCCGGGAAATTTATTGTCCTTTCATCGCTCTGACTTTTAAAACGGAAAATTTATTTGCTATAAATTTATACGACCGAACAACACAATCATGTTAGTAGGATAAAACAAAGACCAGTTTGCCATCACGAGAGAAAGAGTGTGAGAAAGTGATGTGTCAGTGGGAACATGTTGTTCTTTGGTCGTTTCGGACTACAGAACAGACAGGCAGGCAGGGGAAAATGAGTCGAATGGCCAATCGAAACCATTACGCTCGCGGGAGTCAGGAAACGATCATAAATTTGTCGACATGACAATTTTTCAATATCCTTTCTCGTGATGGGACCTATTTACGCGTACGAGTGTTGGTTCAGTGGTGCTTCGCTACGATTACCACCGAACTATAGAATGTGCTCTGTGCTTTGTTTTGAATCATAGTTTGAGGTTCTTTCATAGCCCGCTTGATCGCTTAGCCAATAGCACAGGACAGGAATTCAATGCCTAAGGTACCGATGGCCAGTACCGCAGATTTTTATGACATCAAGCATGCTTCGTGATTGATTTTTAGGGCTATTTTATATTTATAGCATTCAGGGCTGGTTAAATATCCGAAAAGGGGCACCATCTAAGACAAACCATCAGTCACCGGATGATTTTTATGCATCGATAATTAAGTTGATGATGTTTGCTGTAGCCCAGCTTGGTTAAGTCATAAAATTGCAATTTTCACAGCTGCATCATTTAACTGCTTCGATTTATAGCTTGTGTTAAAATCCAGTTTATATCCTTTGGCGAGAGAGTGATATTTCCCTACGTAAGCAGAGTCAGCAGTTGCTGTGTGGGGAGAATGTGAGCAAATCCGCATACTATTTCACGGTAGGTGTGGGAATCCACACCTCAATAACTCCGGTTTTAAACAGATTACAGATAAGAACGATACGGACTGAGAACATGTTTTGCGGTTGCATGAATGAACAGCATTTTATGAGAGAACATTGCCAACAACTGTTTAGAAATCCAGATATCGATTGTAAAATCTGTTGGGATTGCAAATGAAATTGAATCATCCATAGATGGCTTCCTGTAGATTGATGATTTTCCTGTAAATATTTTAATTAATGAGTAATGAGTTTTCCAAAGCATTTATATTCTACTAAAATGAAACAGATTATTGCAAAACCCTATTGAAATCTATCTTCACAGTTGCCGGTTGAAAAGTTAAATCAACATGATGAAGAGCATTTGTTTATTATTTTCATCGAAGTATAAACTGCATTAATTGCCGCTCGAAAGGATACGTTTTTATAGACCTCATAATTTTCTAACCCTTTCAATTCATCTATAGCGGGGCGTTAGTGAGACAGTTTTATTGATTTCTCACGCTCTGTCCGAGGAGGCGGCACTACACTTTGCCACCCTCGTCGTCGGATGTGTGCGCCACAAATTCATTGCATGACCCATAACCGTATTTCAATCACATCCCGGCGCCAATACGTTCAATATTACCGAACCGTTCGTCTTTCTTCTTCCGCTGCGCAGTCCATTCCCTACCAGCACTGCACTACTGCCACGAGAGTATCGCTAAACTTGCCGACATTACAACGTTCAATCATGATGGATTATGATTTTATACTTTCACACATATATCAATCATTTCATGGCGCAGTAAAGAAACACTTTCCCGAAGCGCCAGCATGGCATGGCTGCCACGATACTCCCTTCTTGAGAGCTGTCAAACCATTCTAGCCGTGAATGATCTGTGTCATTCCACGCAAACGAGGTCGCCTTTTTACTGATTGTTGTTAGGCTTGCAGGGAATTTCATTCAGCTTCCATCGTGTTTTTACGATAAGGTCGTGGATCGACTTGCAATGCCTACCCCACCAGGAAAATGATGTAAGGTTTTTTTTTGAGCTGGATGGCACAACAAGTTGCATTCGAGTATATGTATAGGAAAGAGGATAGCGATTTTACTTTTTCCTGATGTGTCTTACCCCAAACGACGTGCATCCCTAGTTGCTATGGCGAACGGAGTATGTGGATCTTGTTCGCAATTTATGCTCGTGCTTACCGATATGAAAGGAATATACCCGTGAATGACGATAACCGAAGGCAATAAAGAAAATTCTGCTATGATATAAGAGTTGCCCGGTCTGTCCATATTAAAAAGAAGTCGCTACGGGCGGCAATGTAAACTATTGTCTTTGAAGCGTGTGCCAAAGTGCTAAGACACAAATTCATTCGATTCTTTCGGATTCATTCAAAGATGTGTCAAATTTATCGTGCAACTGTAATTGCAGCAAAAGGCAATTACTACTGCCGAATAAGCGTTATCATTTAATTAATGATGGACATGACTTGATCTGATAGACAGAATTTACTCTGTTGCTGGCTGCCGTTCTGCAATTCCTTGGACACCTTATAGTTACCACATTTCGCTTCACCTGATTGTGCTCCGGGTCATCTTATGTCTGCGGATCCAATCCATCCATCGAAAACTACCAGTCTTATTGGTTAGTCAGATTCAACTGTAAGGGAAACCTGTTCCCGTCCATGATTTTTTGTAGTTTTCTACGGTTAACCTTATCATGCGCAGTTTTGCAGTCGATGAACAGATGGTACGTGGCCTTTTTGGGGCAATCTGCGGCAGTGTGGAGATTGGTTCCGTTATTGACAATTGATTCAATGAAGGTAGCCTGATAACTTTAGTCAAATCTGTTCACAATTGGTGAGAGTCAATGGCAGTTGATTTGAACTTTGTAGGCGGCATCGAGAATGGAGATTGCATGATAGTTTTCATAGCCCAGATTGGTACATTTTGGCAGAAAGGGCAGATAATCCCATTGCTGTTTAACTAGTTCAAGGCCTCCTTAACTTCGTGCCACTATTCAAAGGATGTCCTGGAGTAGTACGAATCCATCGGGGTTACTTTCGTACCCAAGGGCATGAACCCCTCCAACGCACCGGAACTAAGGCCCAATGAAAAATACTGGCCTATTATGAAGGAGGCACTACGGAAGCATCCTAAGAAGGTCGAATTTGAGGAAGACATGAAGCAAAAGTGGGTTTCCGTACAGAAAAAGCTGCAGCCCGATGTTGTACAAAACTTTTTGAGTGGAGTTAAGCGTAAGGTGCGAGCATAAATATGCCAAAAGCTTACTAATGGGGTACATTTTATTGTCTAAAAGTTTGAATAGGATCGGTTAATTAGGTAATTTTGTACAGTGATTCTTCCGTGATGCAATTTGATGTGGGACACCCTTTAGTCTGTTCCGATTGTTCCGGTAATTTCGAGCCACCCCTAGCATGGAGAACAGACGCTAGGAAAAGACCCTCCTCTGTCAACAAACGACCAAGTTCCCCCAGAGGTTGGTTACCGGATCTTTCCATGGCCAGAGTGACAATTGTTTTTTGCTGTCCAGTGGATCTTCCCCCTTATGACTATTACGTGAAATTCCTCCACACGAGTAAAATCCCGAGCAATGGTCTAAAACAAACTCGTCTTTTGACAGTCGAAAATTTCGTAGACTGTGGTGAACTGGGCTTCCATATACCTTGTTGGGTTAAACAGAACGTATCCAGGTATCCATTAAGCATTACCAATGCCATTCAAATGCAAGTCATTGAAGTCACCTTAAATGCCACTTAGAAACTAGTTTGGCAAAATACAAGGTTAATTTACTGCTAATCCTCTTTATAGTGCTGACAATGCTTATTCACAGTTGATTACCGACAAGAAGAATTTGAAACGAATTTTGGATGCCAATTTAATGCAGTTAGGCATTCAAAAAGCAAGTCAACAGCAATGTGCAGTATAACATGTCAGATATGCTAATAAGCGGCGAATTTACTGCTTATGTTAATGCTAATTGTTTACCCTGGCAGTTCCCAGTCAGCATTTTCATATGTATAATTAGATTTCAAATAAGAGTTACCTACTGATATGTATCCAATAAAATCGTATTCAACGCGCAAAAGTCGGTTATCCGTACCATTTTAGAGGCGATATACGCACTGAGAAATGATTTTGAGCGATATACTTATATAGGTATTTCAATACGACAAGCGATTCCGATTAAGCGCGACCAGTTTCATACAGTTATACAACTTTGTGCTGAAAATCGTATGTTTGTCAGGTACTAGCATTATAAGCGATAGAATATCAACTTGTGCGCGCTTTATTAGGCTTTAGATACGAATCCGGATTTGTTAAGAGATATTTACGATAATTTTCGTACATTGATACACGAGTTGGTGCTGGCTGGGTTTACTCTTCTTGACTCGCGATGAAGGAAGTTCCTCGATCGAAGAGCTCGCTCTAGGACGTAGAAATTGAACTGTTCGAGTAAGGTTCGTTCAAGAACTTAGCAACGAACAAAACTTGAGTGGTCTTGCGTCTCTTTCAGAACGTTTTGAGTCCCAACAACATTTGGCACCGTGCATCATAGGGAGGCAGATCCGATGTGCTGCGAAGAACTTAACGTTAGCTTGAAACGGGTATCAGACTACTGAGCAGGACTCGAGTAAGGCGCAGTAGAGTGAAAAGAGGCAATGAGGACCCTTGAACTCAACAGCAATTACACTTAAAGTGTAATTCTACTTCCGATAGGCATCCGAAGATGGCTGAAAGAAACATAGTAAGCTGACACACGTAACGCACAAAAGTACAACCAAGTTATTCCATTACCGAGCAAAATCAATAAAACCCTGAATTATAATCGCACGGTGATTCAAACAACGTAATACCAAAACCATGTTGCTTGGGTAGTAAAACCATGTTGCTAAGGGCAAATTTGTATACCTGATATAGCTCATGGTTCATGGGTCTCCATCATATTGCCAAGAATTGAACGAATAATTTTACGGTCAAAAATCTCAAGCACTCGTCAAGCTTACTTCAGTAATTAATACCCCTTCTCCTTCCTAATCGATGAAAGTCATTATTGAATGATCCTTTGCTAGAGTTAATCCAATGTAACGAAAGCGGTTGAGGTCTCGCTCGATATCCTCACGCACGATTTTGACCCATCCAGCGTTTCACGAATCATCTTAATTTGTTTCGCCGGAATACCATGTTCTAACATTCTCTGCCACAGTTATTTTCGTTTGACTGATTCATATGCCACTTTGAAGTCTCCCCGTCCTCCTCATCACTTTAATAAACAAAAAATAGTTTGCGTTGGACCGCGTTGGAGTCAGAGACAAATAAAACAGAAAAACCTTGAACTCAACAAACTCGAAGATTTCTCGCCAGATGAGAATAGTTTCTTCAAATTTTCCTCACAGTAAAGTAGAACACAACTCCGCCCATTGCTGGGCCTGATAAAATAAAGCGGATTGCATTAAAATATTCGCCATGAAGAAGTCTAAAATTTTTCTCGAGTTCGATTAGCTTTTAAGTTACGCAAAAATTTCTGTTTTATTTGTATGAGAGTCCTTATCCCCCTACCACAGAAGTGAGGGGTCTAAAACCGTCATAAAAATATTTCTGCCTCCAAAACTGCCCACATGCCAATTTTGGTTCCATTTGCTTGATTAGTTCTCGAATTATGAGGAAATTTGTATTTCATTTGTGTAGAAGCCCCCCCCCCCCCTCTTGAAGTGTGGATGGGTCCTAATTCACCATAGAACATTTTCTTGCCCTCGAAAACCTTCACATGCCAAATTTGGTTCCGTTTGCTTGATTAGTTCTCGAATTATGAGGAAATTTGTATGGAAGCCCCCCCTCTTAAAGGGGAGAGGAGTTATAATTCCCCTTATAAAGAAGGGAGGGGCCTCAATTTACCATAGAATAAATTCTTGTCACCGAAAACCTCCGCATGCCAATTTTGGTTCCATTTGCTTCATTAGTTCTCGAATTATGAGGAAATTTGCATTTCATTTGTGTAGAAGCCCCCCCCCCCCTCTTGAAGTGTGGAGGGGTCCTAATTCACCATAGAAAATATTTTTGCCTCCAAAAACCTCCACATGCCAAATTTGGTTCTATTTGCTTGATTAGTTCTCGAGTTATGAGGAAATTTGTATTTCATTTGTATAGGAGCCCCCCTCCTAATATGGGGAGAGGTCCTAATTCATCACAGAAAAAAATCTTGCCTCCAAAAATACCTACACGCCAAATTTGGTTCCATTTGCTTGATTAGTTCTCGAGATATGAGAAAATTTGTATTTCGTTTGTATAGGAGCCCCCCCTCCTAAAATGAGAAGGGGTCCCAATTCTGTCTCCAAAAACACACACATGCCAAATTTGGTTCCATTTGCTTGATTAGTTCTCCAGTTATGAGGAAATTTGTATTTCATTTGTACAGGAGCCCCTCCTCTTAAAGTGGGGAGGGGTCCTAATTCACCATAGAAAATTTTCTTGCCCTCGAAAACCTTCACATACCAAATTTGGTTCCATTTGCTTGATTAGTTCTCGAGTTATGAGGAAATTTGTATTTCATTTGTATAGGAGCCCCCCCTCCTAAAGTGGGAAGGGGTCCCAATTCATCATAGAAAAAAAATTTGTCTCCAAAAACACACACATGCCAAATTTGGTTCCATTTGCTTGATTGGTTCTCGAGTTATGAGGAAATTTGTATTTCATTTGTTCGGAAGCCTCCCCCCCCCTCTTAAAGTGGGGAGGGGTCCTAATTCATCATAGAAAATTTTCTTGCCCTCGAAAACCTTCACATGCCAAATTTGGTTCCATTTGCTTGATTAGTTCTCGAGTTTTATGGAAATTTGTATGGAAGCCCCCCATCTTAAAGGGGAGAGGAGTTATAATTCCTCTTATAAAGAGGGGAGGGGTCTCAAATTACCATAGAATAAATTTTTGTCACCAAAAACACCCACATGCCAAATTTTGTTCTACTTGCTTGATTAGTTCTCGAGTTATGCTGAAATTTGTGTTTCATTTGTATGGGAGCCCCCCTCTTAGTGGAGGGAGGGGTCTCTAACCATCACTATAACCTTTCCTGGCCCCAAAAACCTCTACATGCAAATTTTCACGCCGATTGATTCAGTAGTTTTCGATTCTATAAGGAACATACGGACAAACAGACAGAAATCCATTTTTATAGGTATAGATTACCGCTTGCTCTTATCAATGCGCATTTTATGCACGGAGCATATTGAGAGATCATTTAGGGTATCCTCACAAAAAATACATTTTCAGCAACTTTGTCACAATTATCATACACATGATACTCCTCGCATGTATCGCATCATACCTTACTACAAGTGTAACTCTCCTAACCCAGCCTCTGGTAATCAAAGCAGTGCATGACTCGCGAACCAAAAAGAAATACAGGTAGAGGACGGTTACCCATGTGTATCTGACTATGCGGTATGCGCCGAAAGTCAGTCGAAACAAATTTATTCAACTGTACACTTATTTACCTTGTCAAATGACACTGTCTGAAGTTGCCAGTGTTTCAGTATCTTTACCGGCTGGACATTGGAATTCTTTAAATAGTCAACTCCAAAGTCCAAAGCATCCTTGGCAGTCGTACTATGATCACTGACTAAATATTTACTTTTTCCCTAATGACATAGTTGTTATAAACTAGTTGCGGTAACCGATTAATGACTAATTCCAGTCATAAATAGGTTGCAGCAACCAGAAATGACAAAAGTGTGCTACTTGGGTTGTGTAATGCATACGCGAAAAACCTTACAAATAGCAAGCTTAAGTATAATAGACGCTAGGCATAATGGACGATAGGCATATTGGACGTTAGGCATAATGAACGATAAGCATTATGCGCGGGCATAATGTATGGTAGGCAAACTGGATATTGAGCATGTTTTGCACCAATTATCTCCTGTTAGCTTGCGAGAGGTTCTATCGACTTAGTTTAAAAAAGTTGAAAGCGGCTTAGTTGCTTTCTATTGCATATGAAGAGAATCGATACGAGGACTAGGGAAAACTAACTAGTGTCTGTAGTACAACTGGGACAGATGTGATTTCTACGGGGGCGGTGTTACCCCCCTTTCCTCGCAGTCCTCGGCCTAACTTCTAACTGCGAATTACTGAATCATCTATATCTATGATATGTCATAAAATGATTTTTTAGGAAATATGCCAAATGGTTGCTAATGACTATGCGAATATTTTTGTCCCTACTGGCATTGTACAGTCGGCGTTATACCAAATGGTTTTATGCTAAATGGGTAGCTCCCTTTCGTCAAATTGGTTCAAGTGCGTAATAAAAGGAAAGCGAAGCTTTGTAAATTATGCCTAACGTCCTACCATCCATCCATTACCACCATAACACCTACCATCCATTATGCCTATCATCCATTATGTCTAATGTTCATATGCCTAAAATCTGTATACCTAACCTACCTAACGTCACCCCGAAAAAATAACAAAAAGGCAGCAAATTTACAACGAAATAAGCAGGGAAAGAAGCGAAGATGGCAATGAAGAAGTGCTGACAAGACAATACGCTGGGAAAAAAGAAATACGGCAAAAATACGATGAATAGACGATAAATAAACGTCAAAACTGCGACAAGAAATGCAAAAACAAACTACAAATGGATACAAAAAGACATCAACTAAACAAAATCGTCACAAAAGGCGACAAAAAATGATAACAAATCGTTGAAAAAAGACCGGCTTTGGTAGTAGAGATGTCAAAAAGCCAGTTTTTGAAAAGAATGAAAAACCACTAACAGACGTTGAAAAGATACCAAGAAAAAGCAAAAGGGATGTGTGTTTACTTGCTTGCATTAGGTAGCCAACAGTCTCTACATCTAGATCTACAAATATACTTCTGCCGTGGTTTCAAGATCTAACACTAAATCGCCGAGAAATTGTAATCTGTAGTAAACTACTCTCCAACCACTCGCGCTTACCGGCGCATATTTGGAGAAATAACATCGTCCAGGATCCATCGTGTACATGTGGTGCACAACTAGCAGACCCAGACCATCTGATCTTCAACTGTCAAAGACACGAGGACAATCGGCGAGAGCTGTTGGAGCTTTTAACAAAGAAACAAGTGCCCTGTAATACATTGGATGCGCTTAAATCTAAAAATTGTAAAATTTATAAGACTATAGACAAATTCTTCGGCATCTGTAAAATAGACCTCTAGTATTTAACTAACTCTACAAAGCTTGGTCTGTAAGGTGGCAACATGAGGGATCAGATACATTAAGAATAAATAACATTTTAAAAAACATACTTTTGCTGGGTTGTCGTTATTATACAATTAGCGAAGCAATATCAAAAGTAACCGCAAGTTCTTCCGGTAAATACATTTTGATGCTGCAAACGTTTTCTGAAACGTCCTAAAGAGACCTGAGAAGGCTGTTTCGTGGTTGTTTTCCACGCGTCAGACCGTATTTGTCGCACGTGGTGATCTAGTGTGCTATGCGTGATGTATGAATTCGTGCAGTGTTGAGATACTAAATTAACACTCAAGGCGTTTCTCGTCAAAGAACAAATTGTACAACGGTACCAGAGCTTCAAATTGGTAGATAGAAGTAATCGTTTTCATCACGCCTTTTTAGGAGAAATTTGATGAAAACGAATTGAGAAACACTTATTTCAAGGCGTTTTGCTTCTAAAAAATTACTAAATTTCATGAAGTAGGAGGTTTAAGGGCAATTTTCAGTGTTAAATGTACCCAGCTTTCGAATGAAAGCAACAGAATCTGAGCTTTTTGTACTAGAGCTAATTTAATGTAAACAAAACTGATAATTAAAAATGTTTATTAACTCTGAACGATTGAGATTTGACAATGTGCGTAGAATTTTTTTTCGTCAAATGTGGTCCTCTATCACCCCCTGAAATATTTACACTCAGCTACCTAACAATCTGTATAACGGGCGACAGTAGCTAAATGAGTAAAACAGCCGAGTACCAACCGAAAGAGCGGGGGTGCAAGCTCAACCTGCCATCGCACAACCCAATATATTTTTGGACTTTATCAAAAAAAATTTTACAATTAATTATTTTTTTTTTTTTTTAATTTAGATTATAGTCACTTTAACCAGTTTTGGGTCATTCGTGACTTCTGCGGGGCTGGGATTTGAACCCGGGTCCTCGGCGTGAGAGGCGTGAATGCTAACCACTACGCCGGGACTGACCCCGGGGCACAATTAATTATTCTTTGTATCAGACTCTTCCTCCCGTTCCAAATAAGTCTGAAATTATTTTTAGTTTTTCCGCCAGTTTTTCATGTCAAACAGGAGATTTTCTATGCCATCATTGCGCCAAGCTGGCTCGTAAAATCACTAGACAATTCTGATTTAAAATTCGCTTTCGAAGCGAAGTGCAAGTACGGCTCTTCCTCGGTGAGAAAAGCAAAAAGCCATTTGCGCGTTTCATTGTGAGCAACGAATGGACATTTGCAGCCGACCAAAGGCAGCAACAAAATTAAATCCGCCCAAAGATAGCCGGAACCCATTTGCTCAGATATATGACAAAGTGCAGCTTCCTTCGAGCGTACAATGCAAACCATGTCATAAAACCGAAAAAAAATAACCAAAAACTCGGAACCATATAATGATGCGCTTCCAAAGGAACACAAAATAAAAGCAGTTCCAACAACGAAGCGAAATAATCTACCACACTCTAGTCCTCTCCATGCGAGATAAGCTGGGAAAAAAAGTGTCATCACGCGAATGGCTCGATGTTATCATCTAGATTGAATTGCTAGAATACTCGGAACGCGCCTCATCATAACCTCTTTCTTTCCTGCACGAACAGACTGGCGTGGACTGACTGACTGGCTGACTGACGGGATTGCAGTTGGCTGGCTGCTATTCTACATAACTAGTGGAGTTTGTCGCCCAAAGTGTGCGCGAAACCCCTTTTGTGCCAGCAAGGAGGACTTTATCAGTCAGCCAATTCGCCGGTTTGATTCGACTGTTCGCGGTCCGCCCTTTGTTACGATCTGT
Organism: Sabethes cyaneus; assembly: GCF_943734655.1. NCBI lineage: Eukaryota > Metazoa > Arthropoda > Insecta > Diptera > Culicidae > Sabethes > Sabethes cyaneus. The sequence goes on from NC_071355.1 coordinate 225,676,097, forward strand.
ATACATACTGTGTGTCTGTATGTATATTTACATACATACATCCGGAGAAGGCAAAGAAAAAGGAGATTTGTCTGCGTACGAAACAGGCTGCGGGCGATGACAGTTTTCGCGGATGCGGAAAAATTCTAACAATGCATGCATGCTAACGAATTTTGGCATTACTGACAGAATTATGCCAGCAACAAAATTTAATTGAACTTTATTTGTGTTGTGGTGTATCTTGATGCATACGCTCCAAAAATATGTTGATTTTTTCCTGTTTATTTGTGATTCTATGGTTTGCGAAATTGTTTGTATTCATGAACAGTTAGTTAGTTATATAAGAAATGGCTCGAAAGCTTCTGGCCGGCGGCTTGCACCTACTGCAGAATTAGTTTGTTTCGCCGTTCGTTAACGCATAATTTGATAGTGCTCAGTTCGAATATTCCAATTATAAATTTTCCAACCACTAGATTTGGCACCAGGATAAGAATTGTGTTTCGTTGGATAACCATTCCTAAATACTTGCTCCATTAAGCGTCCTCAAGTTTGTTATTGAATCGGATCATCAACAACTCGAATTGAACACCACTTATAAACACTGAAGCAAATGAAAGAATAGTTTTCTTTTCGATGCTTTAATCTTATCCCACCAGCAGTGACACCGAATAAACCGCTCGGTAGTTTATTGGATCAAAAGCACACTGATCAAAATACAGTTTTGCATCCGTCGCTCTAGATAATGACCGGATTGCATGCATTTGCAGCCGATCCGCGGCTATGGATACGATTTCGGTTGATTTTTTCTAGTTGTTGAACGCTAGCAGCCACCAGCTCAGCCACCAAAGTTCAATTCAATTGCAAATGCTCGTTTTTCAACTGCAAACATGCCAGCCAGAATGCCATAGTACAGCAGTGCCAATTTCCGATTGCCACCGAAACATTCCTTTCCCACCGAGAAAAACAGACAGTCAATATGTCCTGCCACCAAAAACGGTGCGGGTGTAGCGAAAACGCGAAACCAGAAAAAAACAACACTTCGTTGGCGTTAACTGTGGTTTGCAAATGCGGATTCATTCGAGTCCTGGAAATTTTTTTTGTTGGTTGGATTCGTTTGCGGTTATCATTTATTTTTCGCTTCCATTCATTGCGCGATATGGATGGGCTCAAGATCGCCTTCATTGTGCAATTTACACTGGCGATAAATTGCGGTACGCTAATCCCAAAATTGAGCTCGTAATAGTTCCCAATGCTCAGTGCTAATTCGAACCACGGAAACATAATGGCACATTCAAGCCTACAGTGCAGTATTGTTTGATCAATACGATTAGGTTTTGCGGTTGGAGCTTAAGCACGACCAAACGATGTGTGGCTGTCAATTCGAGTTATTTTCTCTGGTTCTATAAGTAAGTTGGAAAAGCCATTGCAGGGTGGTTCATTAAAGTGTGTATGCTGGAATTAAAAGCAGTATTGTTACTTGACAGACTAAAACTGCTTAGGTTTTAAAAGGTTTTGAATAGTCAATTATAAAAAGTTTATTCAGAGATTTCCTGTTAAAATTATTTTCTATTCCATTCGTTCGGCTTTCAGATAGAGCTATGTTGTTTTGCATTATAAAGTTTTAATGATAGAATTGAATACAATTGAGTTCTCTGAAGCCAACAGCGGTTTTTTATTCTGCATTGAAGAACTTAAAGATTTTTTCTATACTTTCGTTACCACGAATCAGTTATGCAAAACCGGTCCACTGGGCAGTGGCAATCGCTTCCGCCAGAATTGAGTCGAGTGGCAAAAAGTGTCGTGCTGCTTCTTCTCTATAATCTTTTTCAACAAAATAAAACTAAACTCAGCGTGGCTGCCTGACCTCAATCAGCTCGAAAGTTAATCTTTTTGTGGAAGAATTCCGAATAACGAGCAAAACATCATCTCTGCGAACTGAGCTGGCTGCTTTCTTCCCACATCTAATTGGCTAGTTCGATAAAACATCATAGAAATCCGGTGGTATTAAGCAGTAGCAGCAAGTATAGTGCTTGGAAAATATTGCTTCGTGGAATTCATAATGCGAATCATCAGATGCGATCACGTCCCATACTGACTGCGTTGTTGGTTGCTGCATGGAGTAAAACTCCTCTATTGACTGTGGGTTTCCTTGTTCGACTTATGCGACTGAATCCTATGCAAGTGCTCGTTCAAACCATATTGAAACATAAACCAAGTTTTGCGGAATAAAAACTTCCACATTTGGTACTGATGTGTACAAGAGCATACGTCAGCGGGTTTTTTTTAGCCACTTGGAACTGACAGTCGACCGTTGCTGTTAACTGAGATGGATCGATAGAGCAGTAAAATAAATGCAAACCGCTGAAGCTTTTAACTGTATCAATGCCACAGAGTAAATTGAAGTAGATGAAATTGTCACTTACTCCTGGCTGGTGGTAGAAGTTTATTACAAGTCTTTCGTTTGAGTAAAATGCAATCTATTTCTGGCATTCTGCTGGACTTGTTACTCTCGGTTGCTGCTCCAATTTCAGCTGACGACGACGGCCCAGAGTTGATGCGGCGTACTGTGATCTTCACGCGTTGCTGGTTTTGTTCACCTAGGATACTTGAGGATCACAGCTGGTGGACTTGTTCCAAACGCTTAGCCCAATGCCCAAAGTCTCCTTTAGCGATGGTCCATTCTTCTTTCACAACCAATAAATTTTTTGAAACTGTCTTGTCCTGTCTAGGAAACTTTTTAACAGTCCGTTCTAACACGGCCTAATATCTCTAAGATTTTTCGACTACGAAAAAACGCACCAAACTTGAACGAAATCTTAGCACTTTTACAGTTGCTCGTTTTCCTATCAATACTTTCTCAGATTTCAGTACAAGTTGTAGGGTAAAACAAGGCAAACATTCCCTTACGACCCCACGACATTTTTGTGAAAAGCTAGATCGACGTTCGATCTTTTGACTTTTTCAACTTTTCCAACAGGCATGCCTTCTTAAAAATCTCTGGTAAAAGTATCGTATTGGAATTTTGCCTGTAATACAAAAACCTTGAGTAAAATGAGGCAAAATGAACTCCTAGGTTATTGACCAAACTCGTGACTTTAGTCATGACCTTGAAATGCGGTCAGGCATATTAATATTTTTTTTTTTTTGAAACGATGATTCTACAATTGATGAAGGGACGGTAAGGGAAAGTAATGAAGAAGGATTTTTTCGGGAATGAAGGGGAAGGGTGGAAAGGAAGGGGGGGTAATAGGTAGCTATGCTTAACAAGTTGTCGTTGTGACTCCTATCTTTTGTCCAATGCTGGAAGGTGCATGGGTCGAACCAAGCTGTAATCAGAGATTATAACCGGATTCGAACCCACAACACCTGTCACAAGTCCAGCGCCTCTGTGGTTCAAAGGTACACGGGTACCAGTGAGCGACACGCCCTGGCAGGTGTTGTGGGTTCGAATCCGGTTATAATCTCTGATTACAGCTTGGTTCGACCCATGCACCTTCCAGCATTGGACAAAAGATAGGAGTCACAACGACAACTTGTTAAGCATAGCTACCTATTACCCCCCCCCTTCCTTTCCACCCTTCCCCTTCATTCCCGAAAAAATCCTTCTTCATTACTTTCCCTTACCGTCCCTTCATCAATTGTAGAATCATCGTTTCAAAAAAAACTCCTAGGTTATGTTGTATTAAAATAAAATTGTTCATATACGTTTTTCCTAACATTTTTCTTCTTTTCCATACCATAGAATCTTAAATTAGAGAGAGTTCAAAACTAATAAAGAATAGGGGTTAATAGGGTAAAATAGGCTACTTTCCGTCATTTTAGCGCGTTGAGACCATCACCAATCGATTTCTCGTGATTTTTTACATAAGAAAAGTCACTTTTTACCCCTTAAAAAGCGGCAACAAAAAGCTCCGTTTTTTCCGTCGTTTTTGCCCACTGTACCCTGTGATG